>NC_138761.1:118153343-118293343 GCF_965113315.1 Podarcis vaucheri
AGCTTCAGTAACTGGCCACAGAGCTGGCCCACTGATGAGACTAGGGGAAGCACCCACCTCAGGCAGCAAAAGAAGAAGTGGCGGTGCCCTTCCTGCCCCACTGCCACCAGAATTTCCCCCCTCTCAAGAGGCAGGCCTGTTGTCTTTGTCCATGGAGTTTTCTTGGCAGGGATACTGGAGTGGCTTGCCGGTTCCTGCTCCAGGTGGCTCATGTTTGGTCAAAACTCTCCACTATGACCTGTCCATTTTGGGTGGCCCTGCACGGCATAGCTCATAGCTTTTCTGAGTTATTCAAGCCCCTTCGCCATGGCAAGGCAGTGATCCGTGAAGGTCCATATAGTTAAAGCTATGGTTTCCCCAGTAGTGATGTATGGAAGTGAGAGCTGGACCATAAAGAAGGCTGATCGCAGAAGAATTGGTGCTTTTGAATTATGGTGCTGGAGGAGTCTCTTGAGAGTCCCATGGACTGCAAGAAGATCAAACCTATCCATTCTGAAGGAAATCAGCCCTGAGTGCTCACTGGAAGGACAGATCCTGAAGCTGAGGCTCCAATACTTTGGCCACCTCATTAGACGAGAAGACTCCCTGGAAAAGACCCTGATGTTGGGAAAGATGGAGGGCACAAGGAGAAGGGGACGACAGAGGACGAGATGGTTGGACAGTGTTCTCGAAGCTACCAGCATGAGTCTGACCAAACTGCGGGAGGCAGTGGAAGACAGGAGTGCGTGGTGTGCTCTGGTCCATGGGGTCACGAAGAATCAGACATGACTAAACAACTAAACAACAACAAGAAGAGACAGGCATTCTAGCGCCAGTGTCGTAGCAGGGGTTGTCAGTACCCAGGGCCGAGCAGAGTGGTTATGTATTTTGCATTTTTATATTGTGAAGTTATCTTGTGAACCACCTTGAGACCTGTGGGTATAGGGCGGTATATAAATATAAATATAAATATAAATATAAATACTAGAAAGTGATGGGAAAGAGAGACCTCCTTCTCTCTGCCAGGAACTACTGGAGAACCACTGCCACAGAGATTGTAACACTGTGCTTGATGAAAGCAGGATCTGACCTGAGACCCCTTCCACACTGGTGTTGTTTTATTGCCAGTGTATTCTGCACAATGTTCTTTACGCGTCTGTTATTTGCACTTTCCCCAAATATGTGCTCTTCTCTCTTTTTTAAAATGTTGCTTGGAGGACTGCATTGCAAAATTCACATCAGCATGAATTTCAAAGGGCAGTTAGCGTACTCTTTCAGAAAGCACGAGTTTGACAGATTCACCTTTCAATACAAACGGAATAGAATTTCTTAACCATCCCTACCGGTAGCATCAGTATCTGCAGTCAGGCATACAACAGATCCAGAAAATGATGTGGAAAGCTGATACAGTCAACACCCCTGAACAATAAAGATCAAGGCACTCTCCTTTCTTTCCATAATTTGTCATAATAAAGGTCAGTGTTATGTACTGAAGTTCTCACCCTGGGCCAGCAGGGGGATACTGTAGATAGTTATGCAAATGAAGGATCAAAAGTGATGTTCAGTGATTGGATAGTTTTAGAAAGTTGCTACAGTAACGTTGTACTGGAGCTCTATATAAGCAGGCTGACTGAGCCCTTCAGCTCAGTTCTGTTCTGGCTTCTGAATAAACAAGAGCTCTTTGAAGAATCGCTGTGTCGTCTGATATGTTCACCCACAACTTAACAGGCAGTGTCACGTCCAATGTGCACATTGCAAATTTGTGGCATTGCTGGGATTGTTTGCTTTGGTTCTAGGCCAGGGTTGTTGTTTTTTAATACACTCTGCCCAGGAACACCATCCACACTTCAGCTCATAAAATGGTAATTGCTGAGCAGTCTTGGAAGCAGAAGAAAATTGTAAATGAGTAGTGAGGATAAGTGGGAGAAGAATCAGAAGTGATTGGATACCCATTAAACGTTCTCTGAGGAACTGCTGTATTTTCAGGCAGCTTTTTCATGCCAATTTTACTTTGAAGATACATAAATTTTATAATTCTCATCATTAGTGCTATAAGCATGGTAAAGTATAAGTTAATTCTACAGTAATGTGATTATTAAAACCATTAGTCAAAGCCAAGGGATCCATAATTAACTTATTCTCCAGCATCAAGTAAATGATTCTACTGTGTGCTTTAAGGAAGCAATTGTTCACTGTTATGCAAAATACACCAGAGCTATTAGACTATAAAGCTCTGCAATCTTATAATTAAATTATAAATTTTACATATTTTAATAATCCATCCTATATATTTTAATTGTTTTCTACATAATATTAAAAAGAGAGAACTATAATTCTGTTCTTCCGCCTCCCAGACAAATGGAAACATTTCAAAAGTGTTCAACAACAATTGATATCGAACCGTTCAAACAGATAGCTGTCAATCAACTAGAGGGGGGGTTTTGTAATAGGCCCTGAGACAAAACTAGAGAGCTACATGATCACCTCCTGATCTAGAGCAACAAAGGATCAAGAAAGCGCTTCCAGACTGCAAATATTTTGCACGAGGGATTCAAGTACATACTAGAACTTTAGGTTTGTGCCCCATTAACCTAACACAACAAATCCACTTTTTAAAAATAGGAAACAGACTTGCAGTGTGTACAATGAGCACTGCAAAAAATTTTTAGAAAAAAAATGCAAAAAAATAGGAAAAACATTGTAAATTGTGGAATGAAAGAATGAACAATTTACATGTTTTGTAAACAAATCGAGATGAATGCTCAACAAAGGGCTCGTCCACACTTTAATTGTAGGAAGCAAGTGTCTGAGAGGTTTCGGTCCAGTATATCTGAAGGAGCGTCTCCACCTCCATCGTTCTACCCGGACACTGAGGTCCAGCACCGAGGGCCTTCTGGAGGTTCCCTCACTGAGAGAAGCCAAGTTACAGGGAACCAGGCAGAGGGCCTTCTCGGTAGTGGCACCCGCCCTGTGGAACGCCCTCCCTTCAGATGTCAAAGAGAACAACAACTACCAAACTTTTAGAAGACATCTGAAGGCAGCCCTGTTTAGGGAAGCTTTTAATGTTTGATGTATCACAGTATTTTAATATTCTTTTGGAAGCCGCCCAGAGTGGCTGGGGAAACCCAGCCAGATGGGCGGGGTATAAATAAATAAATAAATAAATAAATAAATAAATAAATAAATAAAAATAATAATAATAATTTCCACTTAACACTATTTTTTCATTTGTTCCACCACTTTCTCCAGGAAAACTTGCTCTTTACTGCGAATCAGTGCAAACGTCAATCCACGGAATACCGCATTTTTCAGTGTATAAGACGATGCTTTTTGCTAAAAAAAAATAATAGGCAAAAATTGGGTGTCGTCTTATACATGGAAAGTGAATGGGGGGAACGTGTTATCAATGGCAGCAGCAAGCAAGAGATTGACAGTGGTGATTGGGCGGGTGATTGGTGGCTGCAGCAAGGCCTGCTGGCGATTGGCTGTGGCTGTGGCAATTGGGCAGGCGATTGGTAGCTGCGGCAAATTCCTGCAGCTGCTCCAAGCGGCAAATGTATACACTGAAGATTGGCTAAGATGATTATAAGGAAAATACAGTGGTAGTGAGTGTCACTTGTATGATAAAATTAAAGGGATGTGAAGAAAGGAGGAACGCTTTTATAAATACTTCCGATTTATTTTTGGTTATTGTGGAGCAACAGATTTGATCAAAACTTGCCAGCGAGTGCAGAATTCTCCTTCTTTTTGGCTGAAGTTATAGAAACAAACAAGTGCTGTGCATATCCTTGTTTGGTTTCTATAACTTAACGTGTTTGCAATGCAGTTACTAATTTATGTCACCTTTTGCTGGGGGATTGAGACATAGTTAAAGAAATGCACACAGCGACAATGTAAAAAACACATGTCAGGTTCACGAGTAAAGGAGAAGAGGGTTGTTGTTTTTCCCCATGTGGGGTAGCAGTAGCTGCGTTCCAAAACTGTGCTAAAGAAACTTGACATTTACTCTTGACTGTTATTGATATGGGGAAGCTGTGATCTGGGGCTAATTTCTCTTTTAAAGCCTCTAGCGTTTGTTCCAGATTCATATTCCAAACCGAAAAGTGGAATGTGACTGTGACATGCTTTCTTTCGCTCGCTCTCTCTCTCTCCTCCTCCTCCTCCTCTTCTCCCCCTTTCTTCTGGCTTGCCTCCAAAAGGTCTTTGCTTCTTGTTGATGACATTCTCAAGATGAAACCCCTGGTGGCTACAGTTTTCCTGGTAGCCCTGATGCAACTTTCTCAGTCCTTCCCCGCCTGGTACCAGAGAGGATGGCTGAGACTGCTAAGGGAAGGGGACAGCTGTGGAATATGCAACCTGGAACTCTGCCCCGTGCCTACAGCCTGCCAAGCAGGGACCGTGCTGGACTCATGCGGCTGCTGTCCCGAATGCGGAAATGTGGAGGGGCAGATCTGTGACTTGGACGAAGGCAGCCATTTTTACGGGCAATGCGGGGACAACCTGGAGTGCCGTTTGGATGTCCGTGACATCAAGTCTGGAGAAATCCCCGAGCCACAATGTGTCTGCAAGCTGCAGGAGACTGTATGTGGACCTGAAGGGAAGACCTATGAGAACATTTGCCAGTTCCATGAGGCTTATGCAGGAAAGGGGATAAATGCGAGCATAAAGCACAAAGGACCATGCAAATCCGGTAAGGAAAGGCAAAGCAGAGTCTAAAGTACCGTATTTTTTGCTCTATAAGACTCACTTTTTCCCTCCTAAAAAGTAAGGGGAAATGTGTGTGCATCTTATGGAGCGAATGCAGGCTGTGCAGCTATCACAGAAGCCAGAACAGCAAGAGGGATTGCTGCTTTCACTGCGCAGCGATCCCTCTTGCTGTTCTGGCTTCTGAGATTCTGAATCCCCCCCCCCCTTGTTTTCCTCCTCCAAAAACTAGGTGCGTCTTCTGGCCTGGTGCGTCTTATAGAGCGAAAAATATGGTGTGTACCTGAGGGAAGCTGAGATTTACTAATGGTGATATTTGGCAGCATAGTCTAGGGATGCAACAGAGGGGCTTGGAAATCACTCTTTTGGAGTTAAGCAGATAAGCAATTTGTTATCTTTTTGGAGTTTAGATGAGAAATCCTATGTGTGTTTGTGCTAAAGTGACTTCCACTGTGTTCGGTAGTGTTTACGTCCAGGTAAGGATATTTGGGATTGCAGCCTGACAATGCAAGAAGTAAAACATTGACTTTATTGGGATTTACTCAATTGTAGGTTTGGGTTCCCTAAGGACATAGGCACAAGTGTGATATTATGTGATCTGGAATGAGAAAATATACTCCCCCTTGCATCCGGTTTCCCCCCCTTATTGACATTTCATTGGCTAAAGTTCCTCTTCAGGTAACAAACAGTAACAACGAGGAGTCCTGTTCAAAGTGTGTCTTCTGGGGCTACAAAACATTGGATGCAGAGTCCACAAAGCTTTTGTTAAGGCATGTGAACGTGCTCTGGAATTGCCAACGTAGCCTGTGAGATTAACATCGTAGAATTCACATGGGAATTGACAACCTGTTGATCAGAGGGGAGTGTGAAAATGTGAAGCTGAAGAACACAAATTGCCTGCAGATTTGTAGGGGGGCCATAACAGAGTCCTTTTACCACTATCCATGAATGAAAGGCAGGATTGAAGACTATAGGGATATGGGTAAAAGTGTGGAAAAAGATTCTCTTTATTTAATAGCTAAAAAAGTAATCAACATAAAGCAGCTAGGTCCAATCTTAGTATATAAAGTTGAAATTAACAAGACAGCGACATTGATATGAAAGATCTAAATAGCCACTGTATGTCAAAATAGGAAGGTACAAGCTGAAACAATATATAACGTTTAAAGTCTCAGGTCCCCCAAATCCCTTACAGTCTTATGCAGATTTAAATAAATCACATGCAAGGTCATGTTTCTTTTTATACCGAAGAGCAAACCTTTGCATGCAGCTTCACTGCATGTGAAAAAGCCCAATGGAAAAGAAAACCAAATGGAGAGATTAGTTCTTAGCCTCCTGGCAGCTTTATAGCTTGATGTGTAAATGATTCATTCTTCTGCAATTAGCATCATCGCTTTACAGGATTCCAAGAGATTTAGCACAGCCTTTGGAGTGAGGTCCAAATGGCACACAGTTCCGAAACGGAGCCAAGACGAATTTATGTAAGATTTTCCCATATGTGATTTTCTGGATTCTTCAAAGCATGCCAGTGATCTATAGCAGTCGCATGTGACACTGTGCACACAGTGATACCTCCCAGGCACCCTGTTCATACAAAGGCACCCGGGTGTATTGACTGGCAATGTCAGTGAAATGTTTTGGCAACGCTGGCATCGTCTGTGCCATTCTGCAGGCGCAGTGGTCAGAGCTCTCCATACAAAAAGCACAGGGATCTCAGGCCAGCCTAGAGGTGACATAAATTGCGCCTGTAAAATGGTAGTATTGGGCATGCAGTGAATTTTGACAGCAATTGGCAACGCTTCATATAATTTTACAGCCCTTGCTGGGTTGAACTGATCTTCTCCTGTTCCTTGATCTGTGTAGGACAACGTTGTATGTATATCGGAAAACGCTTGTAGGATTCCATGGGCCAATAAACCAGAGAAATGTAGGGATAAATATCTGAAGTATGTACATGTGTGTGTTTGAGCGTGGGCATGCGCATGCACAGAGGAATGTCGTCAGTTTATGTAATGCGAGAGTTTCAAAGGGAAAATAGATAGATCCCTGCAGTGGCAGAGGTCTGGGATGGCACGCCTGGAGTGGTGCATTTGCCCTGCACCCAGGGGTGGGTTCAGCCACCCATGGGGTGCATAGCTGTCAAGCGTCCCTTATTTGGCGGGAAAGTCCCTTATCCCAGCGCCGTGTCCCGCTGCTGTCCCTTATTGATGATGTCCCTTAAATTTCCCGGGTTTCAAACGAAGCAGCTCCTCTCCCTCCCTCCCTGCCAGCCAGGGAGGAGGGAGGCTCCAACTGTGTTGCTTGGCTGTGTTGCTCACCCAATAAGAAGTCTAAGAACGACTGGGGGTGCAGCTTGCATGCCTTGTGCTGATCAAATCGGCTACGTTGCCTGGGGACTCGCCTTTGCTCAGCACTTCCCAGCGGAGAAGTGACGGTGGTTTTCCTTGAGGCTTGAGGCTTCGTTTGGCTGCTGGCTGGGCTTTCTGCCTTTGGCTCGGAGGGGCTCAGAAGTTGAACATACCTGTGCTGGGAAAATCCCTTATTTTGGCTGCTGATCCCTTATTTCGAGGCTGCTGGTCCCTTATTTTCAAATCTGTAAGTTGACAGCTATGATGGGGTGGGGTGAGCCTGGGCAGGACACTCTGTGGGGCCTCCAAGGAACCTGCCTGCCTCCTCCCACTCAGCCGCCCTACAGCTGAGGGAGAGGCGGTAGGCGGACAGTTTGAAGCAGCATAGAGCCTGCAGGTGCCGAAGCCACTGCGTCACTCCCAGGAGAGATGCGTGGCTCGGGCGCGCTGCAGGCCCCACGGTGAGTGCCACCTGGCATTTTGTCACCCTCCCCTTAATGGTGACACCCGGGGCGGCCTGTCCCCACTGCCCCCCTTCCTCCGCCCCTGGATCCCTGTCCTCGGGGAGCTTCCAATCTAAAATAAGGGGTGCTCACATATCACATTCAACCAGTTTGCAATCTGTGAACCTGTGCACACAAATAATTAAGCAACATGCTCTCATAATTATTCACATGTAACATTCAATGGGGACGTGGGTGGCACTGTGGGTTAAACCACAGAGCCTAGGACTTGCTGATCAGAAGGTTGGCAGTTCGAATCCCTGCGACGGACTGAGTGCCCATTGCTCGGTCCCTGCTCCTGCCAACCTAGCAGTTCGAAAGCACGTCAAAGTGCAAGTAGATAAATAGGTACCGCTCCAGCGGGAAGGTAAACGGCGTTTCCATGCACTGCTCTGGTTTGCCAGAAGCGGCTTAGTCATGCTGGCCACATGACCCAGAAACTGTACGCCGGCTCCCTCGGCCAATAAAGTGAGACGAGCGCTATAACCCCAGAGTCGGTCACGACTGGACCTAATGGTCAGGGGTCCCTTTACCTTTACTAACATTCAATGAGCGTACAGTTTGTGTGCCTGTGTGTGCAAATCAACAAGTGCACAATCACACAATTACTTGTACTTATGTTGCGGGTAATTTATGAACAAGTCCATAGGTAACAGACAGTAGGGGAAATGGGTGGGAGACGAGGGCAGCAGGTAATGAATGTATGAAAAAACCATCATCTGTAGTTAAAACAGTTACAGTTGGTAACTAGGACCCAAGTTCTCATGCTTCCAGTCTCTTCAGTCTGTGCAAATATTAATACAGTATCTGCAATAGGTCTTACTTCCTAGGATCACTGCTGATTGATATGGCCTAGTTTGGAAGTAACTGACGTGGTACCTTCCAGGTGTTGTGGAATACAACTCCCATCATCCCTGAAGACTGGCCATGCAGGCTGGGCCTGATGGGAGTTGTAGCCCCAAACAACTGGAGGAAGCTACATGGGCTATTCGCAGCCTAGCTTGTGCCGCCCTGGGTTTCCACTTTGTGACAAGGTCTGTGTGTGCAGAGCTATACAGATGTGGACTCTCCCTCTTCTTATGTTTACACACAATACATGTGTGTAATGGATTCCCCCTCTTCCCTTTAATCGTGCAAACCTAACCCTAATGTAAGGAGAGGGCTATTGCTATTGAAGATTTTAAGAAGCAGTCAGTTTGACTTCCTAGAAGTCAGGCAACATAAGGGTTGTTCTGCTCTCCCCACCAGTGAGGAATTCCTGGGGCGGTGTTTCCGTGGCTTAGCCTTGATTTCCCCTGAAATGAGAGATCCATTGAGAGCACGGGTGGAAGCAAATGGCAAATTTGCAGTTCTGCAAATATCACACCCGCTGCTCCCACTTAAGATATCAAGAGACAGAGGCACCCTTTCATTGCACAGATGAAGAGAATAACACTTTTAGCTCTTTCTCAAAAGTCAAATCTGTTCCCTAATTTGTTCTCAGTTTGGGGGAATGTGTTTCTTCTTATTTGATTATGTGTTTAAGTGCATTCTCCCCTCTTTGCCAAGGAATGAGCAACCCTAGTCAGATGGGTGGGGTAGTTGCTGTTGTTGTTGATTATCTGATGCCTTCTTACTTGACTGAGGTCCAGCACTGAGGGCCTTCTGGCGGTTCCCTCACTGCGAGAAGCCGAGTTACAGGGAACCAGGCAGAGGGCCTTCTCGGTAGTGGCGCCCTCCCTGTAGAACGCTCTCCCACCAGATGTCAAAGAGAACAATAACTACCAGACTTTTAGAAGACATCTGAAGGCAGCCCTGTTTAGGGAAGCTTTTAATGTTTGATGTATCACAGTATTTTAATATTCTTTTGGAAGCCGCCTAGAGTGGCTGGGGAAACCCAGCCAGATGGGCGGGGTATAAATAATAAATTATTATTATTATTATTATTATTATTATTATTATTATTATTATGACTGAAACCCCATTCAACAATGGGACTTCTGAGTATAGAAATACAGGATTTCAGCAACAGATATGCTTTTTCAATTCTGCATCTTCAAAAGCCCCAATCTTTATTACAGTGGTACCTCGGGTTACATACGCTTCAGTTTACATACGCTTCAGGTTACAGACTCCGCTAACCCAGAAATAGAGCTTCAGGTTAAGAACTTCGCTTCAGGATAAGAACAGAAATCGGGCTCCGGCGGCATGGCGGCAGCGGGAGGCCCCGTTAGCTAAAGTGGTGCTTCAGGTTAAGAACGATTTAAGTACTTAACCCAAGGTACCACTGTACAGTGGTTGCTCATTTAATGTGTTCAAAGGAAGACATTAAATCCACTCCCTCTAGTGGCTGTATGTATATGTGTGTATATAGATATATAGATATAGATATGACATACTCTTTATTTATTTATTTTTGAAAACAACACAATTGAAAACCACACCGACGTCCTTCAGACAAATGACAAAAATTCTAGTATTTCACAAATTTAATCTGAACGTGAAATGGAAAACTGCATTGTAATTACATTTTTAAAAGGTGCTCTCCCCCCCCCGCAAAAAAGCATAATGACTTTAATAGCTTGATCAAAATGAAAGTTATAAAACAGAATTTAGTGCCCAAATGAACTGGCAGCAACTCACATGGTTCACAGTTATAACTGCCCTTCATGCTGGGTTTAAAATTAACAGCCACCATTCGGAATAAAAGAGGTGGTGGTGGTGGTGGGGGAAATCCAAGCATTCTTGTAAACAGATGGGGTGTTCGGCTTCACTGTGTGCAGCAGTGGTAAGAAGAACAAAAACAATGTTTAAAAATGCTTTAAAATATATATGCCAGTGTAGCCATGGCTAGCAGCTGAGCTGCAATCCTACATGCAGCAAACTGCTTTAATCTTGTGGGATTTGAACTGCCTAAATCTACTCAGGATTGCAGTCTTCTTGGCCACAGGTGGGAGGGAGAATTCCAGGTTCAGTTCTTGGGAAAGTCGCTCTCCCTCTGCAAGAGGTTATTGTGAGGATGAAATGCTTTTAGGAGTTGCTTAGAAAAGGACAATTATTTATTGTTCATTCCCCACGCTGTGGGAACTGCACTTGCTGCAGATTGGTTTGGGTGCCCTGCTCAAGGTCTGTTTGTTAACATTAAAAAGCCCTGAACAGCTTGGGACCAGGTTACTTGAACGACTGCTTCCCCCTATACCATCATCTGGGGAAATTATACTCCTGGCACCACACCCTTCATAATATCATAGGATGCAGTCCCCAGAAAATGGTCGTTTCCAGCTGTTTTTCCTGTGGAAAATATGAATCAGCAACCACCAGTTGCTTCAGACACCTTGAGATGACCAGGAGTTTGAAGACCCATAACCCAGTCTGACTAGACAGCATCTTAAAAAGTAGAGACATCACCTTGCCAACAAAGGTCCGTATAGTTAAAGCTATGGTTTTCCCAGTAGTGATGTGTGGAAGTGAGAGCTGGACCATAAAGAAGGCTGATCGCCGAAGAATTGATGCTTTTGAAATATGGTGCTGGAGGAGACTCTTGAGAGTCCCATGGACCGCAAGAAGAACAAACCTCTCCATTCTGAAGGAAATCAGCCCTGAGTTCTCACTGGAAGGACAGATGGTGAAGCTGAGGCTCTAATACTTTGGCCACCTCATGAGAAGAGAAGACTCCCTGGAAAGACCCTGATGTTGGGAAAGATTGAGGGCACAAGGAGAAGGGGACGACAGAGATGGTTGGACAGTGTTCTCGAAGCTACCAGCATGAGTTTGACCAAACTACGGGAGGCAGTGGAAGACAGGAGTGCCTGGCGTGCTCTGGTCCATGGGGTCACGAAGAGTCGGACACGACTAAACGACTAAACAGTAACAACCCAGTCTGACATGTTTGAATCCTCTGATTTGTTTAATGTTTTTATGTGCTTTGTTATATTGGTGTTTAATTGGTTATTGGTTGTGTTTTTGTACTTGTTTAAAGATTTTGTTGACATATTGTTTGTTTTTAGTCTTTACACCGCATATTTTTTGAAATATTAAGCAGTTTTCATTCAGCCATTCATAGGGAAAGTTATTTCTCCAGCTCCTTCGGGATTAAAATCTATTAGGAGCTAACTCTGGCTCTTATTAGACCTAATGGATCAGCAATTTGACCTTGCCTTGGTTTTGCAGAAGTGCAAACATGAGACCATTCTCGGTTACCACAGTCCCATTCGTCACACGTGTACTCCTAATTCTCACGGTCAGAGATGACACAGTCTACAAACAAACAACACAGCTGCAAACTCTGGTCTCAAAAACCCCAAAACAACTTGTACAATTCCCAAACCGTGCACACAGGCAATTTTATGGCCCATGACACTTTCTCCCCTCCTTCCTTTCACTCTTGGGACATGCTCACATGGAGATTTATCTAACCCTCTATGAAAGAGCCTGTCCTCCAGGAGGGGAGGGATTGTGAGCGGCAACAGTTTCCCGCGTTATGCAGGGGGCGTGCCGGCCCCTGCCCTGCTCCATCGCTGGCGCGCCACACCTCCCAGAAGAACACCCAATCGGGCGGCAGCTTGGGGGCGTGGTTTAGCTGCTCAAATGCGGCCGCGCCAGCTCTCCCCGCCATTGCACTGCCGATCTCTTCAGGCCACTCACCCACCACTCCCTTTAGGGCTTAGCTGTTCGCTTGACCTTGCTATGGACCTATGGTTGGTCGCCCTGGTTGCCTAGGGGACCTGGTAGGATTTTTTTCCAGTTGGCAAATTGGCACTGGCCTTTTGGTTTTTTCGCCTACCTCATAGCAATTGTCACAACTTTCTTGGTATTTGGCGGTTAGGCATTGGAATAGGTTGTTGGTGTATGGAAGGGCAAGGTGTGGCCATCGCCTACCCCTTCACTTATGGGTATTCCGTTAAAGGAATCCGGCAGTCGTGGATCCTGTCCGATGCCCTGTGTGGCGGGGGGCCATGGCACGACCCCCGGTGACATCAGGGGAGAGCTTATAGTTGTATTGGCATCAACAGGCTCCCCCTACTGGTGGTTAACCCTCATCAGACTCACCCCTTTCTGAGTGGGTGGAGTCAAAATTTGCAGTTGTCCTATGCCTAAGCCGTAAAACCATTGTGCCTAGAACTTGCCGATCGTATGGTCGGCGGTTCGAATCCCCGTGGCGGGGTGAGCTCCTGTCTTTTGGTCCCAGCTCCTGCCCACCTAGCAGTTCAAAAGCACCCTTAAAGTGCAAGTAGATAAATAGGTACCGCTTTATAGCGGGAAGGTAAATGGCATTCCGTGTGCTGTGCTAGTGCAGGCTCGCTAGAGCAGCTATGTCACACTGGCCACGTGACCCGGAAGTGTCTGCGGACGGCTCCGGCTCCCGGCCTCTAGAATGAGATGAGCGCACAACCCTAGAGTCTGTCAAGACTGGCCCGTACGGGCAGGGGTACCTTTACCTTTAATACCTAAGCCAATACCTCTCACATGCTGTAATCAATAAAGCCGTGGCCTTTTCTAGCCCATTAACCTAATATGCTGTGTCCATGTGTCTTTATTATTCCCAAGCGGGTAACGGGTCCTCGAATCACAAACACCAAAGCTTTTAGACTTCACTAATGAGTTGTCAGGAGTTGCCAACCTTTGGGGGTTATTGGGTGCATTGAGTGAGTGCTGTGTGTGCCAGTCATAAATTGGCTGCTGTAGGGCGGTGGCATAACACACAATGCTTGCCGTAAGAAAACCTCTTTGAGTTGTTTGTTTGTTACAATCAAGCAGTGTATAAATTTTATAAAACAAGTAAATAAAATAAACAAATGAATAGAATTAGCCTGTGTTGTGAAAGCTGTTTAATGTGATTCTTGAGCATGGTAATCCTTTCGGTTGTGTCTTTTCCAGCTCCTGTTATTTCTTTGCCACCTCGAGACACCCAGAATTTCACAGGGAATGACGTCATCTTCGGTTGTGAGGTATCTGCATATCCCATGCCACACCTTGAGTGGAAGAAGAAAGGAAATAAGATGTTTCTGCCAGGAGATGATGCTCATATTTCAATACAGGTATACAGTTTAAAGTAGGTAAGGCGATATAATCACCTTTTCTTTGTGGTAAACTTAGCAGGAGACACAGACCTCTCCCTACAACAAAATGGCGGCTGAAGAAGACATCTAGAATTCCTCACCTTTCAAGGCTGGGAAAAGAAAACCGAGGATTGGTTTGGGAGCAATTTTTTGGGAGCAATTTTTAACTTGTTCATAAATGACTTGGAGTTTGGGATGAGCAAATTGTTCAGGTTGAATTTAAAAAAGCAAACCAACAATTTGCTTGTCCTCTTTGCTCTCCTCTTTGCCATGTTGAGGAACATTGCAAAAGTAGTTGCTCCATACATGACCACAGAAAATATATAACGTAGCAATCAAAATCTCAATGATGTACATTTCACTGATGTCAGCAGAGTATACACGGTGAAGACTTCATCCTATTTATTATTTGACCTTCATTTATTTGTTATTTGGCTTTCATTTTCTCAGGCAAGAGGGGGACCTCGGAAGTACAGTGTGTCTGGATGGTTACAAATTCAAGGGATCAAGAAATCAGATGAAGGTGTCTACATATGCCAAACAAAAAACAAATATGGGTTTGCCTATTCATCTGCAAGGCTGAAAGTTATTGATGGTAAATCACTGTATTATTATTATTATTATTATTATTATTATTAGTCCTTTTTCTATGACAGGGGACTCAGGGTGGTTTACAGATAAAAATAAGAAAAACTAAAAACTAGAAAAAAACAATAATTAAGAAAAAAATTAACTTCTCTGCTGTCCCGGGGAGATTTGAAAATGCTGGGGGTCGGCAGCAAAGCGTTCGCTCCCGACCCCCAGCATTTTAAAATCGCCCCGGGACAGCAGGGGCTTTTAAAATGCTGGCGGTCGGCAGCAAAGCCCTCCTGTCCCCGGAGCTTGCGGGGCGGGAGGTGGGAAGAAGGGCTTTTCTTCCCACCACCAGCCTTCAGAACAGCCTTCTGAAGGCTGGGGGTGGGAAGAAAAGCCCTTGTTCCCCCCCCCCCCAGCCTTCAGAAGAGGTCGGGGGACACACTGTCCCCGGACCTGGTCTGAAGGCGGTTTCCCTAGGAACGCATTAATCGATTTTCAATGCATTCCTATGGGAAACCGTGCTTCGCAAGACGAAAAACTCGCAAGAAGAAAAAACTTGCGGAACGAATTAATTTCGTCTTGCGAGGCACCACTGTATAAACAGCACGGCACCAGTCCTTTTATTAAAAACAATCAGTTCCCAAAAAGCCTGCTGGCGGAAGGACACAAAAAGACCAAGCTTTCAGTGGTGGTTGCCTGATTCTGCTAATAGGAACCCAAATTGTTCATTTCAAACCAGTATGTTTTAGATAGGGAATCTATGTTTCAGTGGACATAATGGCTTTTTGTAACCTTTGGTCAGTGGCATGAAATTAAGAAGTGGTGCTTCGCCGCAGGATTTGGCAGCACAGCATTTGAAAACTGAACTCATATTTTAATGTAGTTGATGTCTTTCCAATGTCTGATTAACTCACAATATTTTTGTTTGATGCACAATTTTCCCCCTCCCATTTTCTCCCTCTCCCTAAATATGAAGCGGCCCTAGGCTATTGGCCTGTGTAATGCAGTAGTGTCTGCTCTGACTGGCAGCTGCTCTCCAAAGTCTGAGCATAGCTGTCAACTTCCAGATTTGAAAATAAGGGACCAGCAGCCTCAAAAATAAGGGATCAGCAGCCAAAATAAGGGATTTTTCGGGCACAGGTATGTTCAACTTCTGAGCCCCTCCAAGCCAAATGCAGAAAGCCCAGCCAGCAGCCAAACAAAGCCTCAAGCGGTGGTTCCCACAGCGCAGCAACCCGGCAAAGGGGATGCAGCAAGGAAAACCACCGTCACCTCTCCGCTGGGAAGTGCTGAGCAAAGGCAAGTCCCCAGGCAACACGGCCGATTTGATTGGCACAAGGCGTGCAAGCTCCACCGCAGTCGTTCTTAGACTCCTTATTGGGTGAGCAACGCAGCCAAGCAACACAGTTGGAGCCTCCCTCCTCCCTGGCCGGCAGGGAGGGAGGGAGAGGAGCTGCTTCCTTTGAAACCTGGGAAATTTAAGGGACATCATCAATAAGGGACAGCAGCAGGACATGGCGCTGGGATAAGGGACTTTCCCGCCAAATAAGGGACAGTTGACAGCTATGAGTCTTGAGGCACAGTCAGTCTGTTTCCCAGTCCTGCCACCTGAACTGAACCTGGAATGAAACTGGGCCCTCCTGCAGGCAAAAGAGGGACCTATCCACTAACCTATGGCCACTTGCCAAACACAGGCTTAATTGTTAACACTATATGTGCCTTTTTCTGCAGACACATCATTAACTTTCCAGAATATTCCTGGCAGCTGGAGCACAAGCGATGGCACAGATTATGGAGACGATTTTGATTCTGCTGAAGATGAGGAAGAGGCAGAATATGAATCTGGAGACTATGAAAAATGAAGCAAGTTTGGATTGTGTAAGGGGTTGTTATGTGCTGATGCTTTCAAGTTCATCTGTTTTGCTTGTGTGATTTGCACTGTCCTGAAACCTCATATTATCACAACAAAAATGCGTATCAGATTCTAGAAATTATCACAGTGCCTAGAAGTATACATACCATTTCAATCACACTTTTCTAATTTTAAGCCTCCATTATATTTATTATATTCAGAATCCTGCACACTGAGAAAAACCATAGTGGCAAAAGATATAAACGTTGCACTTATCAAGATCCCTCTACAATTCCTTGTGTGAGATATAGCTCTCTGTCATACAGCTGTAGGGCAGGAAAGTCACATGAGGACTTCACAGTCACAGTAAGTTGTTGAAGACCGATGCCACCACATGATTGCTGTCCAGAGTGCAACAAGAGTGGGACAAAAATAACCTGTTAAAAAGTTACAGGATTTCAGCAGGAAGTTACACTGATTGGAAGTGCAGTAGTGTGACCATCCCAAAACATTTTCACTGCCCTGATCAGTGGTAAAGGTAAAGGACCCCTGACCATTAGGTCCAGTCGTGACCGACTCTGGGGTTGCAGCGCTCGTCTCGCTTTATTGGCCGAGGGAGCCGGCGTACAGCTTCCGGGTCATGTGGCCAGCATGATTAAGCCGCTTCTGGCGAACCAGAGCAGTGCACAGAAACACCGTTTACCTTCCCGCCAGAGCGGTACCTATTTATCTACTTGCACTTTGACATGCTTTTGAACTGCTAGGTTGGCAGGAGCAGGACCGAGCAACGGGAGCTCACCCCGTCACGGGGATAGTTGCGTATTATTTAGTCCCCGTGCAAAAGGGAATAAAACCCTTTCCAAACCCAGTGGTACCAGCTGATTCAGAATTGCTGCCATTTTTATAAAGCAGTGACATGCTGCAGGGATGAAAGGCAATACTCTTCAAGCTTTTTTTCTGTCGGAGAAGCTGAAATATTCTGGGAATTCCCATTATATGCTGAAGGCCTGTAAATTGGCATTGTTAAAACTAGAATACCACATCTTTGTGGCATGGAAGTTAATCAAGCAAAGTGGTCCCGTTGCAGGTGAATTTCACTATGGTTTCAACAAACAATTTTCCATGTCTGAAGCATTCGTGTTTCATCTATCACAGTATGGATTTATTTCAAGGTCAGCTTCACATAAATAATTCAATCTAACATTTTAGGGTAATCTGCAGCACAAAACATTTGACAAACTACAGATTGCTTATTTGCAAATAAATGTATTTAAGTCTAAGGACAACAATTAAATATTCATAAGCACATAATACATACGGCAATACTGGTGATAAGTTCCTCTTTTTATACTCCATGGACATCTCAGATCCATTATAAGGGTAAAGCTCCTTTGGAGGTGTTAAGTTTAAGCTCACACGCCTTTTGAATGCTGGAAAGTAGGACCTGGTCATACTAAAGCTGGTGACAAAATATCACAATTAGCACAATTAAATACTCCTTTTACTTCCAAACAACTCTGATTGTTCAGAGCCTATCAAGGAGCAAGAGAAATCATTAGTTTGCCAGCAGGTTGACTCAGGAATTTCACCCCTCCAGTTGCTGGCTGGCTGCCCAACTCTAGTGCACTTTTCCCTTCCTTCCTTTCAGGATTAAAACAGCACATTTGCTTGCTTGTTTTGGCTTTAGAATGAAACATGCCCTTTGGAGGCCTAATTCTCACAGAAAGCACTAAAAAGAGGCAAGCAGTAAAACCATTCACAAACGCACTTTTCCCAGCAATTTTGCAAGTCTCCTCTCAAGAAAGTTATCCATATTTCTATGTTCCCACCTGATTCTAAAACTGTAAGCAATATCTGGTGTGAGTCTCTTGGACAATTGTTCTTCAGTACTTTC
This sequence comes from Podarcis vaucheri, assembly GCF_965113315.1. Lineage (NCBI taxonomy): Eukaryota > Metazoa > Chordata > Lepidosauria > Squamata > Lacertidae > Podarcis > Podarcis vaucheri. The sequence continues at coordinate 118,171,238 of NC_138761.1, forward strand.
TGAGCAGGGACGCGGGTGGCGCTGTGGGTAAAAGCCTCAGCGCCTAGGGCTTGCCGATCGAAAGGTCGGCGGTTCGAATCCCCGCGGTGGGGTGCGCTCCCGCTGCTCGGTCCCAGCGCCTGCCAACCTAGCAGTTCGAAAGCACCCCCGGGTGCAAGTAGATAAATAGGTATCGCTTACCAGCGGGAAGGTAAACGGTGTTCCGTGTGCTGCGCTGGCTCGCCAGATGCAGCTTTGTCACGCTGGCCACGTGACCCGGAAGTGTCTCCGGACAGCGCTGGCCCCCGGCCTATAGATGTGAGATGGGCGCACAAACCCCAGAGTCTGTCAAGACTGGCCCGTTCGGGCAGGGGTACCTTTACCTTTACCTTTACTTTCTGAGCAGCCCTCAGGCAGAGGCTCAAAGGTCTCGGTTTCAGCAAATCTCCGTCTCACTAACCATGTTCAGGCGATCTCAGGGAGATTGAATAGCCATTTGCATGGCTGCAGTTTCAGTCTGCCCCACAACCAGGATCACTGACTGGAGATACAATAAATGAGCTGTGGTGGTTAAATCAGTGCCAGGGATTTTCCGCTCCAGACTTCAGGTGGAAGAAAACTTTGGAGTGAATGTTCCTTCATGCAAAATAAATAAATAAAAATCAAATATATATATGGGGAGGGGGGACCCAGCACAGAGACAACTAAATGTCAGGGAGAAGAATTCGAGTCTGGCTTCCTCCTAAGGAGTGGTTATGCCAATTTGACTACAGTGGTGCCCCGCAAGACGAATGCCTCGCAAGACGAAAAACTCGCTAGACGAAAGGGTTTTCCGTTTTTGCGTTGCTTCGCTAGACGAATTTCCTTATGGGCTTGCTTCGCAAGACGAAAACGTCTTGCGCTTTTTTTTAAAAGCCGCTTGAAGAGGCGTAGTTGCGACGGACCGTGCTTCGCAAGACGAAAAACATCGCAAGACGAAAAGACTCGCGGAACGAATTCTTTTCGTCTTGCGAGGCACCACTGTATTAATGTTCTAAGCCCACCACTAATAGTTGCAAGAAATCAGTGGTTAATATTGACTGAAGAAGGCTGGCCTTACTCATGCAAAACATCATGACAGCCCCAGTTTATAGATTGTTCTGTTTTAATTTAAGTGTGTCACTAAATTGAAGTTTCCGTTCCGACTGTCCCAGGTAAGACACTAGGCTATTTCACATATATTCCATATTCTCCCAAACTGAGCATTACTTAAGCCACTGTGATGTTGCGGTTAGTCTAGGACCAGGAATCTGGAATTTTTCGGATACGCCTGTGCACATCTGCATGAATTTGAAATTCTGTCTGTGTTCGGCTACCCGGAGCTTAAATACATGACCTTCCACACAACCTTCCACACACATGTATTTGGAGAGGTTCCCTAACTTGGCAGAAAGAGAAAAGACCTGAAATACAGGACAAAACTGTTATCCACCTGCATTTTACATTGAAATACGGGACAATCCTGTATTATATAGGACAGGTGACAACAGCGCCAGTTTAACCCTATGGAGGACCCTTAGGGCCTAGGCAGTCGCAATTTCAGAGGGCCCCTTGCAAATTATCTCCTATTACGTTTTTGATTTTACCAGCCAAACCAAATCAATATTATTTTGACCCCCAAAAGGCCCGTAGATCGGCGCCAACTCTGCCTATTTGGCAACCCCCAACCCTAGCACCCTAGGGTCCAGAGACCTTGTTATGAAAGTGCGCCTTTCGCACATGTATCATAGGGGTCAGGGCTGTATTTAGGTTTGATGAGGCCCTAAGCCAGAGGTAGGCAACGTAAGGCCCGTGGGCCAAATGTGGCCCAATTGCCTTCTCAATCGGCCTGCAGACGGTTCGGGAATCAGCGTGTTTTTACATGAGTAGGATGTGTGCTTTTATTTAAAATGCATCTCTGGGTTATTTGTGGGGCATGGGAATTCGTTCATTCCCCCCCCCCCAAAAAAAAATATAGTCCGACCCACCACAAGGTTTGAGAGACGGTGGACCGGCCCATGGCTGAAAAAGGTTGCTGGCCCCTGCCCTAAGCTACTGCAGGTCCAGCTGTCCTTTGTCAACAACAAATTGTCACTATTTCCCCCCGCTTAAGCGGTAATTTATGGACCTAAAAGGCATCTAAAGCCATTTGGACATTACGACTAGGATTACGAATAGGAGCCTACACAACACAAAACACTGTTGCTGTATGTAGGTTTTATTTTATTTCTTTTTTATCTTACATTTTGGAAATGTACATCCATTTCCCCCCCCCTTTACATTTTTGGGGGCCCCCAAGAGAGTGGAGCCCTAAACTAGAGCTTGTTGAGCTTATATGTAAATCCACACTGATAGGGGTCAACTCCTAGGGGGGGGGTCTCCCCCCCAAAATATATATATATATATATATATATATTTGAAGGGGCTGCCTCACCCCGCCCCCAGGTTGATGGACACTGCCATTCAAATAGCGCGCGTGTGCCGTGACACGTGACCAACCCTGTGGGCGGGGCTCCACCTGCCCGCCTGTCATTCCGTTCAGGTCGGCGCCCTTGACACGCGTCGAGTTCAGACGAGGCCAGATAAGGGGAGGGGATTTAAAACACGCGCGGAAATACTTCAGAGGGCCGCGAGGGGCCTGGTCTCTCTCCTCCCTCCGCGGTGCTCCCCTCAACCCCTTCCCCGCCGCCGCCTCCTCTCGCTCCGCCTCCTCCCGCCGGGCCTGCCCTCTCCTCCTCCGGCCCGGGCTGCTCGCCCTCCCGCCCCGCTGGAAGATGGCGCTGAGCGGCCAGGTCAGTGGGCGCCCCGGGCGGCGGCGGCGGCGTCGAACCCGGAGCCTGGCCGTTGGTTGCGTGGCGGGGAGATGGCTCGTCCCCGTGGGGAGTGGGACGCAGGGGGGGGGGGTAGGCCGGCGGCCGAGCGGGGCGGCAGCGCAGCCCCCGGGGGGAAGGGGTGGGGGGCGGGCGGGAGAGGAAGGCTGCCCCACCACCCCACCCACGTCCGTTGGGGATGCTGCGAGGAAGAGACACGGGGGGGGGGGAGGCTGCGGGGATCATGTGGGGCGGGGAAAGGTAAGGGGGGAAAGGATGTCCTGACAGGATTTATATATGTACACACACACACACATATACACACACACACACATATGCCTTTCAAGAATAGAGGGATGTCAACTATATATCTAATCGATATATAGGCATATATATGTATGTATCTGTGTGTATATCTAACTGTAGTTACAGGTAGGTAGCCGTCTTGGTCTGCTGTAGTTGAAACAAAATTAAAAAAAATTCCTTCCACTAGCGCCTTAGAGACCAACTAAGTTTGTTGTTGGTATGGGCTTTTGTATGCATCTGAAGAAGTGTGCATGCACACGGAAGCTCACACCAATAACAAACTTAGTTGGTCTCTAAGGCGCTACTGGAAGGATTTTTTTTGTTTGTTTTATATCTAACTGTGTGTGTCATGTAAAGTTACATGTGCGTTTGTGTACAGCTATTTCTGTGTGCCATGAAAGACACAGGTGCGTGTATGTGTAATTATTTGTGTGTGCCTTGAAAGACACATGTGCATTTGTGTATAACTTACTGGTATGTGCCTTGAAAGACACATGTGCATTTGTGTATAACTTACTGGTATGTGCCTTGAAAGACACATGTGCAATTGTGTATAACTGTTTCTTTGTGCCATGTATGCATGTATTACTCTTTGTGTGTCTTGAAAGACACAGGTGCGTGTGTGTATAACTTACTGGTGTGTGCCCTGAAAGACACATGTGCATTAGTGTATAATTCTTTGTGCCATGTATGCATGTATAACTCTTTGTGTGTGTCTTGAAGACACATGTCAATGTGTGTATAACTTACTGGTGTGTGCCCTGAAAGACACATGGGCGTTTGTGTATAACTATTTGTGCCTTGAAAGGCACACACATGTATGCATGTATAACTATTTGTTTGTGTCATGAAAGACACAAATGTGTATGTATGCATGCATGCAGAGAGCATGTGGCACCAAACTTGCAAAGTTATGCTATCTTCTTTATCCAGATCAAATTTAATGTAAGTTCACCCCCACCTTTTTAATATATTCTATTTCAAGCACCAAACAACACATTTATTTCTCAAAACTGTGAATTTGAATTACACATAACACCAATGTATTTTAATTACATAAGAACAATTGTTGCCTTCATGGACAAATGTCCTTGTTTGACACTCCTAGATATTTGTTTGGTTTGGTCTTTCTTTTCTCTGTTTCTGATACTCCGTTACAGCTATTTTTCTTGTTTTATATCCATTGGAAAAAATAAACAAACTCCCACCAGATTACCTCTTACAACTTTAAGTCATGTCTGGAATCTAGTCACCACACATTGGGATTATCTTCTTAAAGCATTAAAGCCAAGTTTGACATGTTTGACATCAGTTTTTAACCTTTAAATCACTAAAAAGTCTGGGTCTGGGATATTTTAGGGAATGTATTTTCCTGCATTATCTCACCCCTGAGAAGTGAGATAAGTGATTGTGAATTCCATTGTCAAGGGTGGCTTGATTGGCATCTACTGGTGGTGACTCCTTTTCTGTAGAAAAGGGAAGTTTGCCTGATCTCCATGCTTGACTCTTGGACAAAGCAAGAGGGAAGTGGGTGAATCCTCAGTGAAATAATAGCCCAATCCAGAGCCCTGACAGTTTTTGGGAAGTGTGTATGTGTTGGGTGGTGGTATGCCTGCCCTAGACTCCTCCCCTTGTTGGGGGAATGGGTAGGCTTTAGATCCTGTTGATATGAAGCTTCTCTCAATGTGTCACCATGAAGTGTAAGGTCTGAAATATCAGCTGCCCATAGAAGAGCAGTTAATGCTCAATCTGCTGGAGCTTTTAAACTCCGGTTGTATACTTCTGATATTATCTCCTGGCTGGCTTTAGTTATTTGATTGGTATTATTTTTATTGAATCTGTTGTTTGAATTTTGCGCCTATGCTACCTTGGAATGAAAGGTGCCTTACAAATACTTGTGATGATTTCTTTCTGTCCATTAGAGGTACATAACACTACTTGAAGTTTGTATTTGCATCATGACTGCACTCATGCAAACAATGAGGGGACATATTGGGGCCTCTAATTGGTGCACATCTGAGTTTGCGGAAGGTAGAGAAAAAGTTGGTGAAACACCCTTTTGGCTGGTGACCAAGAATACCCTATCCCAGTCCTTTCCTTTTGGGAACAGAAAAGAAAAATATTTGATATCTATTGGGTAAAAATTCAATTGTTTATTTCAGTTTTAGGACATATTTACATATTCAACAAAATTTACTCTCTTCTGGCTCAGACAAGGGTAGACAAGCTGTTGCCCTTCAGATGTTGTTGGCTTACAATGGCTATTATCTGTGATCATGAATGGGGTTTATGGGAACTGGAATCTAGTAACATCTAGAGGACCATATCTTTCTCATCCCTGCCCTAAGAACATAAAATGGATATGCCGGACCAGAACATGAGCCAGTCTAGCTAGCCAGGTACCCCTTACACCTTACAAGTAGGTAAGAAGATGAAGGTATCATTCCTTTCAGCATGGAGGTTCTGTTAACTATCATGGCCGATAGATGCTAATAGACATCCCAGAAGGAGACGTCTAACTCCCTGTGAAAACAATATGTTGTTAGGGTAGAGAAGGGGCAGTGTTAAGCACTTTGTATTTTTATGTACTTTGATAATCATCTAATAATTGTCCTTCATATGAAGTTGCTATTACTAGAGAGCCAGTGTGGTGTAGTGGTTAAGAGCGGTAGTCACGTAATCTGGGTAACCGGGTTCGCGTCTCCCCTCCTCCACATGCAGCTGCTGGGTGACCTTGGGCCAGTCACACTTCTGTGAAGTCTCTCAGCCCCACTCACCTCACAGAGTGTTTGTTGTGGGGGAGGAAGGGAAAGGAGAATGTTAGCTGCTTTGAGACTCCTGAAGGGGAGTGAAAGGCGGGATATCAAATCCAAACTCTTCTTCTTCTTCTTCTACTAGGGTAATGACTGTACCTTGACATGCACTCTGCTTCCAAAGGGCAATTATAGATATTCAGCGTAATCTTTCACTAAGAGCAACAAACATTTCACTTTGTTTGAAATCTGTTTAACCAGATTACAGTGGTACCTTGGTTTAAGAACAGCTTAGTTTATGAACAACTTGGATTAAGAAAGCTGCAAACCCGAAAGTAGGTGTTTTGGTTTGTGAACTTTGCCTTGGAATAAGAACATGTTTTGCTTCCTGTTGAGTGTGTTCCATTTGTAAATTGAGTCCCCTGCTGCTGTGGGAAAGCATGCCTTGGTTTAAGAACAGACTTCTGGAGTGGATTAAGTTCATAAACCAAGATACCACTGTACATCCACTTTGATAGTTTTGTCTTAATACTCCTGCATCCCCAGTAATACGTGAATACTCCTAAGTTTTATGGTGGTGAGATTCAAGCTTACTGTGTTTTAACTGTGTGGACACAGTATGTTTTCCTAACTGTTATTATATTTAACCTGTATACCTGAGAGAGGAGGGAATCTCAGTGTATTTGGGCAAAAGTTATTCATGCACTTTGATTCTTCCTTTGATTAGGAAGGATATCCCACACCTCACAAGTGGTGAGGTGGATACTAAATTTATATTCTTTCTTGGTAAGTGGGAAATAAATGGCAAAGACCAAAAGCAGCACTGAAAATATTGATTATTGCTGTTAACTTTGCCTGCTTTCTTGTTTGTTAAGTGCAAGAAAAAATATTGCTGATTTAGATGCTCAAGGAAATTTAATTGCTTGTGCATGATCTTCCATTTTGGATCTGACAAATGATCCCTGTTTCCTTTGCACATATGCTACTTCAGTGCTAGGATATTTTTCTTGGGTGATAAATGAACAAATTACTTTTGAGCTGTGAGTGGGAGGAATTGGATGAGCACCCCCTGTGTCCTTCCTCCCTACCCCTTGGCAATGGCTTAGGGATACTTCATTATTTAAACACACAGGGTTGCACTTGAAATGTATGTGCATTTAACCAATGTGATTTCAAGTTTAGGCACTTGGCAAGGTGGGAGGGTGGGCAGTAGGCTGGGAGGAAAACATAGGCAATTCTACTTGCAATTGCATTTGGAGGTGCAGTTAGAGTGTGTGTGGGACCTTAGGAGAGTATTACAGGCCATTTTCCAGTTTTAAAATGGTTTTTTTGACTACATGCAATTGTGGTTTTATGTGCTGTCTCTGGAACATAACCCAAACAAAAGATGTGAGTTGATTGTATCTGACTTTACCATATTTTCTCGAGTCTAATGCGCCATTGAATCTAACATGCACCTCAATTTTCAGAACCTTGAAACAAAAAAAAGTATTTGATGGTGAATGTAAATGTGCCATCGAATCTAATGCGTACCTTAATTTTCGCAACACAATTTGGCCAAAAAAGGTGAGCGTTAGATTCCAGTAAATATGGTAGTGATACTCAGGAAAGACCCATTGAGATGAATGGTATTAAGGTAGTTATGAATATGACTTGTATACAGCCCATTCTGACTTTCATATTCTATATCAATGTGCATGAATAAATAGTACTGTGAGGATATTAATGGAGGGCAATTCATGTCTGATTTTTACCCCCAGCAGAGTCTGGCAGAGCTAGAAGTTCTTTGTAAACAGCTCTACGAGGGGACAGACTTAGCACAGCGAATACAAGCAGAAAAGGTCCTACTGGAGCTTATTAATAGTCCTGAATGTCTTAGCCAATGCCAGCTTTTACTGGAACAAGGAACAGTAAGTGCTTCAAACTTTATTATCTAAATACACATTCATTAAATGCCCATCCTTTCTCTGCTTTTCATAAACAGTAGTGTGAGATTTGAGAGTAGTGATAATGAACTTTTGTAGATTAAAAGGAGATTCCCTCCAACCCCAAGGAAAATAAGTTGGCTGCAATGTAATCATTGGAGGTACTTTTTCTTCTGCTTGTTTTGCTTGTTTTGATTTTCAAATGACACCCCCCCCCCATTATGGATAAGGTTTGTACAAGCATTAATACATTAGAAGAACATAGCAAATATGTCATATTTATGCATAAGTTAGGAGTTAATCAGGCTTACAATTCCACATGATAATGGCTTGGTTTACACAAATGAAATATTAGCTCCCTTGGGTAAAATGGTGAAATCATTCTAGACTCTCCAAGTTTATCAGTATAAAGCTATGTATTCAGGTTGAACATCTCTTTCCTGCTTACGGACAGGGAAAGAGTCCCCTTAACTTATAGAGCTCAGAGGCAGAAGGGGCCACATTTATGCAGTATGCATTTATGCAGTATGAAGTCTGCAGTAGGGTCTAGAGAGTATGGACTAAATGTCCTTCAGCTACAGGCAACTTGGTCAGTGATGAGGGATGGTGGGAATTGTAGCCCAAATCATCTGGAGGGTACTGGGTTGTTGTTGGCAGCCATTTGTCTTGAGAGACAATGGAGTGCGCCTCCAGGGATGAAGTCAAATTGCTGTGTTAGCAGCACTGAAGTGACTTCCCTGGGGCGCAAGCCTGGGCAATGTGTATGGAAGTCCTGGGCTGCCCAGATAACAAACTCCTCTCTTGGCCTCGCTGATGTTGCTTTAGTTGTTCTGAGAGAGCCGTGATTTAAAAGGAGGGACTGTAGGGTCTATGAAGGTCTGACCCTGTGTATATTTTATAGGCATATCCTTGAAAATAATATATAGCTGTTAGATAAATATAATACTTGTCTTAATCCCATGTTGCTTACATAGTAAATCTCAGGACTGAGCTGTAAATTGTATCAAAATGCACACATCCAAGTAAGTAGAGCAAATTTGTGACAGCAAGGTTTTAGGAGATGTGTTTCTTGTTGCAAGATTATATTTTTGGATGCTATTTAAGGATTTTTTTAAATGAATAGTTATTACTACCACCTGAATTGTGTGCATTTTCCCGTAGACCTCTTATGCGCAACTGTTAGCAGCAACATGCCTCTCAAAACTTGTGTGCAAAACACCTCCTTTACCTGTTCAGCAAAGGATGGACATCAGTAAGTATTATTTATTCCTATCAGTATTGCAGTAGGGTATTTTTTTGTGTAATGATACAAATTTCAAATTGCCCTAGTAGTTAGTCAAAGAGTTTAAGATTGCCTGTCAGAATGATTTTAGGTGTTCTTCATTTATAGCTGCTATATACTTTATCATTCTTTGAAAAACTGTTGATGTTTCTATAAAAAAATTGTCCTTTATTTTTTATGGGACAAAATGTGTAAACATGTGGGTGTGTTTGTATTGCATGAATTAAAAAGCCTAAGAATTTGATCAGGAGCCTAGGTACATGTATGTCCTTGTTGTAAATGCATTTATTTTAAACTGTCCCATTGCTTTCAGTAGTACTGAACTCAAATACTTTTAGGTCTACTCCCTTAACTAGGTTTGATCTGTCAAACAAATGCAGCAGCAGGCATCTTCCTCACCTGCTTTATAATAAAAAAAATAAAATAAATGTTAATAGATGTGCTAACAAAAATTGACTTCAGTTGCTCCACATAAGATATATTTTGTATTTGGGTGTGGGTATAAGAGTACAAAATTCACAAATATCTGTGACTCTCATAATTAATGTGGTACATGTGTGCTTGGGTATCAGTCCCTTAGTATAAAAGTCTTGTAAGACATGACCTTCAGTATTTATTGAAATGACCTAAAATATGGAGTTAGTTTATCGGTTAATAACAAAGGAAAAGTATGTTTTATCTGGGGTATTTTGGAGAAGTCAGCTAGATACTGAATTGTGCAGCAGCTCCATCAAAACCAGCCCATTGTGTGATTGACGCTCTTGTTTAAGTCTAAGCTTAAGTCTCCTACTTGTTTAAGGAACCTATGTATGTGGGATTAGCATCAAATATTTGCTTAGCTCTTTAGGCTTCAGTAATAAAGAGTTTTGCTAATAGTACTTGCCTATAGTTCTAGTCCAGGGACTTAACATTTAAGGGAGACAAACCATATTTGGATATTTATTCTGAGCCATGCTGTCATGAGCATGTTGCCTACTTGTATCAATGATGGTAAAGGTAAAGGGACCCCTGACCATTAGGTCCAGTCGTGGCCGACTCTGAGGTTGTGGCGCTCATCTCGCTTTATTGGCCGAGGGAGTTGGCGTACAGCTTCCGGGTCATGTGGCCAGCATGACTAAGCTGCTTCTGGCGAACCAGAGCAGCACACGGAAACGCTGTTTACCTTCCCTTCTACTTGCACTTTGACGTGCTTTTGAACTGCTAGGTTGGCAGGAGCAGGGACTGAGCAATGAGAGCTCACCCCATTGCGGGGATTCGAACCACCAACCTTCTGATCGGCAAGTCCTAGGCTCTGTGGTTTAACTCACAGCACCACCCGTGTCCCGGGATCAATGATGGTAGAGAGCTGATTAAAATAAACAGAACATCTGGAGTTGATATGGTTGCTCGGCTAATTTCTTGTTTAATACAGAGACTTTTCAGACTCTCATCTTCACAGATTCTGAAATAATATCTCCAAGTAAACCTGGCACCAAGCTGTTTAGGGCTCATTGATAGGCAAGAGGCTTTAGAATAAATGGGGAAAAGTGAATACTTGTAAAGGGGGAAGAAAAGATTTATTTATAGAATGTTGTAATGAAGTAAGCCTTCTAAGAAATTAAAAAGCAAAATAGCACCCTGACATAGCATAATCAAACCAAACTAACCAAAATAATAGGGCACATGGTGATTGATTCCAGTTGGCAACTGGAAGCTCACAAGGTATAGCATACACAAGTTTCCTGCAGGGTCTTGTCTGCCAGGAAACACCAAACAGTTGTGGAATCTTTAGAGAACTAAAAGTGAGTCTGGTAAGCTGTTTCCATAACCTTGGTAGTTTTGTTGAGTTATAGCAGAAGTAGCCAGTGTGCTTGTTCTGAAACACCCATTGGCCATTGGGGTGATGGAATCTGTAATCCCCACAGAGACAATCAGGCACTGTTTTGGCTATCCCTGAGCTTTGGTTTTGGCATGGAAGCACTATGCTTATGAACAGCACTGGACATTTTTCTTGTACATTCAGCTGACATGTTCGGCCTTCTCAAAAATACTATTTCTTGAGTAATTGTGCTTTAATAATAGCACTAGAATACCTGCACTTGCCTTTGAAGCATTTAATTAGGAATATTACTATACAGTTTTCAAGATCTGGTCTTCTGGAGACTCAATCTGTGTATTTCACAGTAACAAGATAACTTAGAACAACTTGATGTATTGAACATAAAATAATTTTGATTTAATTTTTGGTATTTTGGTACAGGAAACTACATATTAAACTATGTTGCATCTCGACCAAAACTGGCCCTTTTTGTGATCCAAGCTCTTGTTCAAGTAATTGCTAAGATCACAAAGTTGGGTTGGTTTGATGTTCAGAAAGACCAGCTCATCTTTAGAGACATTATTGCTGATGTTAAAAAGTTTTTGCAGGTAAGAGAAAGTGAACATGACTGCTTGTTAAAAACATTTCTGTATTAAATATAGTAGTCACATATTTTAAATGCCATATGATCCTAAGGAGGAGACACAGAATGGAGAAAGTAGTTCAGTCAGCTGCAAATTGTACGATTAAGAACTGCCTGAAATATAAAAGAAGAGCCGACTTAAGGCGGAGACTATTTATGACTTTGTCGTGAGAACTGTGCTGTAGAAAATGATGCAACTGGATGAAAAATGGATGTAAAAATGTAGCATTGAAATAGACCTCTTGCTAGTGTCATGTTGCATTGGCACTAAGGAGATGTATGGGGCTGCCGGGGAGGTGATGCTAAAAACAGTTGGTTGCATCTCCTTTCAATAATTTCTGCTCTGTACTGGTACTTGTGGAGGAAAGTACCAGTACAGAGCAGAAATTATTGAAAGGAGATGCAACCAACTGTCGGTCCAGCAGTGCCAGGAGTTGCTGCTGAGTGGAGCTAGCTTCTAGTGCTGAATAAAAACAATGATGTGTCATTTGCACCAAAGTTTCCTTTGCCTGTTAATAGTAGGGGCAGCATATGTAGAGACTCTGGTGAATGAGAAGGCTTTTGTATATACAGGAAATCCACATGCATATGAAGCCCCAACCAGATTTGGGAAGCTATGCTAACCCAAGTAGATAAGAGGGGATCCATTTATTTTATATTAAATATTCTGTTTTGTGTTGTTCGACTCCAGCTCCCATCATTCCTGACTTTTGGCCATGCTGGCTGGTGCTGATGGGAGTTGGAGTCCAACAACATCTGGAGGGCCACCCCTGCTATAAACTCAAACCTTCAAGAAATAACAAGAGTTAATGTAATGCCCAAGTCCTGGAAATGCCTATTTAAGGTTTTCCCTACTTATAGGTGGTGCTTACCTTGAGAACTAATTGATAATTTATACCCAGGACTGTGTGTTGATTCTCTTCTTGTGATTCTTATGGCCAAGATTGTTGCTGTCGTGCTCCTGTCTTCTCACCTGTTCAGTTCAAAATTAAAATAGAAAAGGCACTTCATTTGTTTCAAATTATGTAAGGCAAGGGGAGTTAATCGAGGAAGGCAGTTTCCAAGGGGGTTATTTTTCTGTGTGGGGAAGTGAGTTCCCTTAACTTGGAATGAGAAATGTATTTTTATCATCAAAGCTTAGATTAGGTAGTTTTTGCTACCTAGCCTAGGTGGAAGTAGAGTTGTCATGGAATTTTTACAAATTAATTTGAAAGTAAATAGTAGCTGCAAACTGAATATTCAAACCAAAGTGGTGGGTTGAGTGTTTTTCCCTCCTGGTAAATCTTTGATGCTTGCCAACCACAACTCCTTTTGTCAGATAAAATCTCTGGCACTGAGTGGGAGTGGTGAAGGAGATAAGGAATTATTTAGCAAAGCGAACTTATGATTGTGAGACTTAGATTTATTGGTGCTCAGAAAGTGTTTGATATACTTTTATCTGAGTAATCCTTCCCAGAATATGGTATGAGGGAGTAGTATTATCCGGATATGGGAAAAGGACTGCCTGTAAGAGTTGTTTGTGTTAGGCTACCCAATATGTTAATGGCTAAATGAGATTTAAACTGATCCTGGTTTCACAAATGTGAAACCATCTGCTGTTAAATGTCATTATATTCTGTTTCTATTTTTGCATGAGGGGGGAAAGCTGATAATATGTTACAGTTAATGCACTTTAAAATCATTAGGAAAGTGTGATAAAAATGGCCTTGTGTTCATTAACAACAAATATGGGAAGAATACTGCGGCTGTTTTGCAGTTATTTTTATTAATGTAATTTGATTTTACATTTATTATTAAAATGTTTGAAGTGTGAATCTGCTGTAGTTAATTCATTAATAATAGAGATTCAAACTCAAAACTTTGCTTCTTGGGAGACTTCCTTCACTGAATTATTTTCCTTTGGGAGACAAAATGAAACCATATTTCTAATTCCCGGCTGAACTTACCATTTAAAATAGAGATGTTGATCAGCAATAAATATTAAGTCTTGGGCACAAGTGTTTGGATTGTCATTAAATAGGGGAAAACGGGGAGGAGGAGTCCAGTTTAAATTTGTAAATATATCTGTCTTGCCTAGTATAGCAGTAAGTTTGCCAGCGATTCCTGGAGTTTGGCTGTGTAGGGCTGTGGAATGGTTTGTTCTGATTGCCTAAGACATTGAGGAGCCAAGGCCAATTTGAGAGGATGGCACTTAACTGGGTTAGCAAGACTAATAGTCTGAACTAATATAAGGCAACCTCATGTGCTTCTGATAGTAGAAAAACTCCCTCCTCCCTGATATAGGCATTCAGGTGTTAGTACTTGTGGGTACTGAATTCTGAAGGGGCCGCGAGAATGTATGGGGAAAGCCCTACCTCTTTGATGACGTTTGTGCTGGCCATCATATTTGTTATGATAATATGGAGATACTATGGATAAAAATGGCCAGATTCGTCTAAACTCAGTGTTTCCCAAACTTGGGTCTCCAGCTGTTTTCAGACTATAATTCCCACCATCACTGATGCTTGCTTGCTAGGGATGATGGGAGTTGTAGTCCAGAAGCAGCTGGAGAGCCAGGTTTGGGAAACTTTGCTCTAGCAGAAGCTAGTGTAAGGGCTCTTGCTAGCTCAGTGGTCTTCCTCTTCTCCTCCCCACCCTGTACCCTGTTGCTTCCCCCAAATCTTCTCTGCAGGGTTGGGAGAAATGCTTCAGCTGACAGAATGATCAGAAAAGCACGGTGCTGAATACCTACCTGAGATTAAAAGCCACCTAAAACATTCATTTTGGAACATTAACACTTTTTTCCCTATATGCTGTAGGGGACTGTGGACCACTGCATAATAGGAGTAATGATTCTTTCAGAACTGACTCAGGAAATGAATTTTGTAAGTGCACTTCTTTCCTCTCGAAATTCTTTTACGCTGTCAAGAGAATGGTCAGAGTGTCTTATGGGGCTGAAAATTGGGAAGCTGCTGTACATTGTAAAAAGTAAAGAAATTGCCTAAGAAAGGTTTTTAACGGAATGAAGCAGAGAAATGGGTTGCAGGGAATGTGGCCCATCCAACAGTTGCTAGAATCAGTTATAATACTCTGAAAAAGGACAAAGAAACCACATGCCGCCCCCCAGCCCCATCAAGTAATCACACTTTTCCTCAACCGTGCAACATAGAAGTGCAGGCAAATGCACCCTGCATATAGGAAATAGGTTAAGAGAGGAAAGATGCAGAAATGTTCTCTCACTTGTCCTGCAGCTTATGCTATCCACATCCCACTAAGGGCTGCAAAGACTATTAGTTTTTATCATTTTGTAGGAAACCAAAGAGAAGATTGAAGGGAAGGAGAGCAGGGTTCTTGCTTCTCTTTATTTGCATTAGCTTGTCTTTGCTTCGAAGTATAAGCCAAGGTGACACTTTAAAGTGGCATTTTCTTCTCCCGTGGATATTTTAACCCTTGAACCTTGCATGTGGTGTTTAGCATGGCCAATTTTAGGTTTGATGATAGTCATCAGAAATAGTTGTGCTACACAAATTGATCTGGTAGATGTACATTATAAACAGATATGTATCATCTGTTGCTGATTGTAATTTTTGCTATAGAGAAACCTAGTAGATAGATGTTTCTCATGTGTGTGATGATCTCTCCACTAAAATGGTGAGGGAGTTATGCTTAGCAATGTGAATTTTTTTAGCAGTTCAACTTGCACAATATGGATTGGTGTGATGTGATTATAGAGATTTAGGAATTTAGTAAGTGATTTAAGTCTTGTGAATGCATCCTAAGAATTTTTAGGAGTTCTGCTTAATCCTTATCCTATGTGGAATTATTGTCCTTTATATTTTGTTCCATCTATTCTGGTTTCATATCAATATGATCTTTTGCAAGTTCAATTGAATCAGTGGGACTTGACCCGAACATATAGATTTGCATTGAGGTGTCACTGCTGGCTTTGCAAAGTAGCTTGGCTGCACCTATGAAAGAACTGTCAACCATAATGACTGAATATGCTAAACTAAGTGTCCTGGTATTAGATATGTATAGTTATGGTACAGATTCTGTATGTCTGGAGGACCATTTTTCTGAATGACTTGCTCCACTTGAACTCTGTTCCTGTTCATTTTAGAGCACGCACCCCACAGTAATTTCAGACCCACTTGTATTTTGCATGGATACTGAGTTCCAGACAGAAGTCACATTTATGTATCTGTTTCAAATTAGGCTTAACACAAATAGAGGGAAACAAAACTAAGAACATGTGGGTAAGGAGGATCATATGAATTAAATAATAGGATGTAGACCTGTTGCGTAATAATTTTCTTGTAGCTCACATACAAGTAATATGTTTTACCAAGTCAAAATGAAGACACACTGATTCTGAAGTGTTTTTTAATTTTTATTTTAAGGTTGATTATTCTAGACCTTCATCAAAGCATCGTAAAATAGCTACCTCATTTCGTGATACTACTTTAAAAGACATTTTGATGCTGGCATGCTCGCTGTTGAAAGAGGTAGGCCTAAACACAAGCTGTATTATAAAGATAAATCTTTTGCCCACCA
The DNA here is from genome assembly GCF_965113315.1 of Podarcis vaucheri. NCBI lineage: Eukaryota > Metazoa > Chordata > Lepidosauria > Squamata > Lacertidae > Podarcis > Podarcis vaucheri. The sequence goes on from NC_138761.1 coordinate 118,187,285, forward strand.
TAGGGCTCAAACTCACTACCCTGAGATTAAGAGTCTCATGCTCGACCGACTGAGCCATCCCAGCTTTACCCGAGTGGCTAATAATTGCATTTGTTTTTGAGCAAAATTAGTATGCCACCAGGACATTGTTTGCTGTTGAACAACAACAGAATAGAATATAGTAGACTAGAGATGAATTCACGATTGGAATCAGATGCAGAATATACATGATAAGTCTATGATAAGTCTAAATGGCTTATGAATTCAGCATGAAACAGAACTCTTGCCAGTAAAGCTCACATATGCTGGGTTTTTAACAAATAATACTCTTTGCTGCAGTGTAATTGAGCAAACATTTGTCGTGAAAAGTTAAACTAGCCACTGAACGTGGTGTACTTTAAACACATGAATAGGCTTATTTCAGTGCAGATCCGTGAGAAGCCTTGGTGATGGATGGATGGGTGCAGAACAGAGGGACAGCGGATCATTTATTTCTCTCCCTGCTTGCCCCCATCAGGTCCATCTCTATGTTGTCTCCACTTAAATTTCTGAAGCATGATGGTGGCTTATATTGCTACTTTATTTTTTGAATAAACCAAGAGAAGCGATTTTTGCTTCTTCTTCTTCTTATTAATTGAATTTATATACTGCACTATACTAGGGGGGTCTCAGAATGGTTATCGTTGGATTGGTTACCATTGGATGTCAAGGCAAACCACAGGGTACAATTCAGCGCTATGCTACTACAGTTGTTCCACTAGTGCAAAAATTTCAGCTTGCCACACAGAATGATCTCCCCTCTCTTCACCCCACACACTGTTCTGGGAAATCTCCAGATCCCTCAGAGCCCATTGGGAGAGGCAGGAGGGGAAGTCACATTGCAATAGCAGAACTGAGTCCACTGGCTTCCACGAGTGTGCCTATTTAGTTAAATCCAGCCCATAGTTCATATTTTACCATGAATGTTCAGATAGCTCCCATGTAGCGTTTCCCACAGTGAGAGCAGCAAACCAGGATCCTTGGCTTGCAATGATAAATTATGCTGGCGATCATAGTTCATTTTTTGCTTTGCACAGTGCATACTTAAACTGCAGCATTCCTTTCCATAAGATGACCACCATCTTTAGTTATTTTAAAAGCAGATTAGACAACTTTATGGAGGATAAGGATATACATGGTAACTAGCCATGATTGCTATGTTCTGTTCTGTGCCTCTGAATAGCAGTTGCTAGGGAGCACAAATTTATTAATTTTTTTTTATTAAACTTGCATACCGCCCTTCATTCATAGATCCCAAGGAGGTTCACAAATGGGGAGAGCGTTGCTACATTCATATCCCACTTGTGGGCTTTCTGTAGGCTTTTGGATACTGGACAGGATAGACCTTTGATCTGATCCAGCAAGGCTCTTCTCATCTTTATGGTGTGACCTGATGGTGATTTGTATGAGCCCCAAAAAACCCCCACAGCCCATTGTTTGGACATATTGCTAGGAGAGGGATCATGATTTGTTGCTCTCAATAGGTGAGGAAGGAAGAAGCTTCTGTCTGCGAGGTCGACTATGATGTGCGAACGTGGCCAGTTACTGACACACTTTTTTCTCCTTTTTTGGTCTGGATTTAGATGTTGGCAAAACCATTAAATCTTCAGGATCAGCAACAACAAAATCTAGCAATGCATCTTTTGAAACTTGTCCTCAATTGTCTTAACTATGACTTCATTGGCAGTTCAGCAGATGAATCTGCAGATGATCTGTGCACTGTACAGATCCCAACAAACTGGAGATCAAGTAAGAATTAATTAATGGTGATAACCTAACCTTTTAGGTGGTGCCCATGACTATACACAATTGAAGTTGAATATCTGTTTTGCATCTAAAGGCATTCTATCTTATGGAGGTATTTTTGATCATGATATTAGTTGCAAAAAAATAATTCTATGGGTTGGGAGAGGAACTGTCATGACAAAACTTCCCATATTTCGCAGCTCACAACCATTTGCAGTCCCACACCTTAATTCCCTGAACTTGGACAGTAGTCCTGGGTAGAATTGAACTCTTTGCATGTGAAGTGTGAGCCATGCAGTCAATATGTAATGTAAGGGGCCATGGTTTATATTTGTCATACGTGATGCTTCAGGGTGGTTGGTATCCAATGAAATAATTTTGTACTAATTTTGTTTCTTTTCCCCTGCTAGCCTCTGAAGTGTTAGTATTAATAATACAGGGGCACAATGATGTACAGTGGTACCTCGGGTTACATACACTTCAGGTTACAGACTCTGCTAAGTCAGAAATATTACCTCAGGTTAAGAACTTTGCTTCAGGATGAGAACAGAAATTGTGCTCTGGCAGCGCGGCGGCAGCAGGAGGCCCCATTAGCGAAAGTGGTGCTTCAGGTTAAGAACAGTTTCAGGTTAAGAACAGACCTCCAGAACGAATTAAGTTCTTAACCTGAGGTACCACTGTACTATGGAGTTCCATGATACTAGAACTATAATATACCCTAAAAACAGGGATCACCAACCATTTTTGGTCAGTGGGCACATTTGGAATTTTGAGGAAGTGCCAAGGGGCAAACAGTCACAAAAATCCCCTCATTCTTTTTTCCTTCACCTTTTCTTATTCTTTCCCTCCTGAATATTCCCCTTAATACCCTTCCTTCCCATTGCCCATCTAGCTGTTCTTCTATAATTGCTGTTTTGCAAATATTCTCTTGAAAAAGTGCAGGTGAATCCATGCCCAACTAACAGTGATATTGCTCCCAGATAGGGAAGGCCCTATCTAAATAGAATGTTTCATTGAACCCATCCTTAGTGGTGAAAACTGCTTTAAGTTAATAATTCTTTAGCGGAAGAGAAGTTAATGAAAGTTAAAATGGGCAACGTGTATACAGCAGCAACAGTCTGCAGAGTGCAATCTTTATTTTCTCTCTAGTACATCCATTTTGCCTACTCTGGAAGCTTTTAAATAGCGTACATTGTTGCTGCAGTGGTTGCTTCATTGGTCCATTAGAAAGCTTCGGTTGGATAATGTACTTAAGAAGTATGTGCAAACTATACTCTGTGGGTCTCCCTACCTTCCAGCTGCTGTGCTTTGTGCTGAACAGCTTTTTAAACATGTCAGCCTTTCGCTTTGGAGGGGCAGTAGTAAAGACTGAGATGACTGTTCACATTTTGTGTATATATTGCTAAAGTTTGTTCCTGGAATGTTTTCCCTTCTCTACTGTTTGAAAAGAGATTTTAGTTTAAAAGGAACTTTTCAAAGCAAAGTTCTTTATACCTGTAATATTTGTGTATTTTGTGGGACATTTTAAAAAACCAGTAAGCTTGCATAATGTTAAAATGGCAAACGGTACTGTTTCATTGTGTTAATAGAAAGCTATTTGGGTCATGAAACAAAAACTGTTGGTTTTCAGGGATACGCTAAAACCTGACATAGGCTGCGAACAAGAACTTTATGTATATTCGCTCTTTCCTAAACGTAACTCTGACAACCAATGAAACGGGGAACAGGGCTATGGTTTGGTTTACAGTGGTACCTTCGTTCTCGAACTTAATCCATTTCGGGAGTGCATTCGACTCCCGAAACCTTTCGAAAACCAAGGCGAGGCTTCCGATTGACTGCAGGAGCTTCCTGCACTCAAGCGGAAGCCGTGTCAGATGTTCGGCTTGCGAAAAACATTCGCAAACTGGAACACTTACAGTGGTGCCCCGCAAGACGAATGCCTCGCAAGACAAAAAACTCGCTAGACGAAAGGTTTTTTCATTCGCGATTTGCCTCGCAAGACGAATTCCCCTATGTGCTTGCTTCGCAAGACGAAAACGTCTTGCGACTTTGTTAAGCCGTTTAAACCGTGCTTCGCAAGAAGAAAAATTCGTTAGACGGCAAAAATTGCGGAACGAATTAATTTCGTCTTGCGGGGCACCACTGTACTTCCGGGTTTGCAGTGTTTGGGAGCCAAGCCGTATTGTCCTGCTTCTCCTGTGCTTGACAGTCACAAGGAGAGGTTGAGTCGGAGAGGTTGAGTCAAAAGAAGGAATACTGAAATAGCAAGAGTAGAATTTAGTGCTGATCTTAAGCAGTGGCAGGTTCACACCTTTTTTTTATTCCCCTTTCCTCTGTGGTGGTTTTGTGTGTGGTTTTTTTTTGGGGGGGGGACACAAAGGAGAGTATGCAAACAGGTGAAAGTGTGTTGCAGTACAACTTCCTACACAATGTTTCTTGCCCCAGCTTTAATTGGCTTTGTGACATTCTCATGCCGCTGTATTTTGATTGGCTCCATGGCATTGTGATGTAAACATGACCACACATGGTCCCCAGTTGGCTGGGATCTCAGTTCAGCAGCAAGGTGAGGCAGTTAAAGGGGACAGAACATGGATTGGAGCATCACTTGACAGTGGTTAACATTATCAGTGAACAAGTATAAAATATTGGGAGGGAGCTTGGAAAAACATCACCACCCTACCCCAGACACCCATTTTATGTAAAAATGTGTACTGGTGGATATTTGACATAGCACTAGTATAATTTGGATTGTACTCTTGAAGTAGAGAGCATTTAGAAAAAACAACAACTGGGTTGTGCAGTTACAGTAAGTCCGCATCTTACACGGGGGTTACATTCCAGGGATCACGCCAAAACCCCAAACCACGTGTAGTCAAAACCCATTGGGTTCAATAGTGGGTGGGATTGTCAGCGTCATTTTCCCTGTAATCCTGCCTCCTTTCTGCCCTCTTTTTTATTTTTATTTTGTGACATAAAGCTGAATGTGCACAAGTTAAATGCACATAAATTGTGGGCTGACCTTAGCAGATTTCATTTTCTGCAGGAGTCCCAACAGTTTGGGCTATGATTTATATGGCCTGCTTTTTTCTTTTTCTTTTTGCCAGTGTAGACCAAATGCTAAACGGTTATATTTCTTACCATTTTAAAAAAGAGGAGTGGAACTTGTGAAAGTTATTTTCTTTGTAACGCAGGGATTTGACCATTTCATAATTTTACCTTTCCCTTCTCAGTCTTCCTGGAGCCAGAAACCTTGGATCTCTTTTTTGATCTGTATCATTCCCTCCCATCAATGCTGTCTCAGTTAGTAAGTATGTTTTTCCAATAGTAAAAGAAAGTGATTTCTGAGAAGCTGTTTGGACATTAGTACATGCTTAATGAATATGTCATACCATAATTGCCCCTTGTATCGCCTTAGATTTCACTCCTGTTTATATGCTCCAAAAGGGTCTCTGCGGTACAGTTCAGAGGAGGGGGAGCACACACAATTGCAATTGGAAGCAATAGGACTTTTTCAGTCAGCAGCAAATCAACTGTATATTTATAAATGTAGCTACAACTGCAGCCTCTCCCACAGTCCACAGCAAATGTTCAGCCCACCATCAATTATGTATTTGCCCACAGACAGTAAAAACGTGCGGAAAGTACATGCCTAGCTTAAATGTGTGGGTTTATTTTGGCCTTGCATTTCCCGGTGCAATTCCATTGGCCTCTGTCCTTAGATGTTGCAGTAGCACTCTTTGTTTATTTATTAAATTTGTGTACTGCCCTTCATCTGAAGATCTTGGGGCGGCTCACTCTTCTGCATGTGCTTTGCAGAAACTATTATTCAGAGCCCTATCGTCTCTGATGCTGGAGTTATTAAATAGCCATCATGACTTTTAGCCACAATTTGGTCTAACCCCCTTTTAAAGCTGATGTTGTGGCTGTTGTTGCATCCTGTGGAAGTGAGTAGGTTGACTGTGCCCTGTGTCTGCACTGAAGTTTCTGTCAGCTTCTTTCAGTGACCCCAGATTCTAGTAGTCTGTGAGAGAAGAAAAATCTCTCCCTCCAAATAATGCACAGTTTTAGATGTCTCTCTATAAATATCCTCAAATATTAACTTCTGTCATACAGGAGTTGCTCCAGAGATAATCCCCAAATTGTGGAATGGTGGGTAGAATTCTAACAAAATGGGCCACTCTTCCATGCTTCCCCTACCATGCCCCTTTTTTCATTGAGTTTTGGCCTTGTATTGCCAGAGTTGCTATGACTCTCTTACATTGTCACAATGCAGCATAAGTGACTGGGCTCTTCTGGTTAGCTGTGCAATCACAGCACATGCCCTTGCAAGCACTGTATCTATCACCATGTTGCCTGGCTAGTGTTCTGTTAGGATATGATCATACCAGAAGCCAGTAACTACCTGAATTGTGTCCGTTGTAGAGATGGTGGACATACAGATACGTGTATTTGAATCAGTTTATTTAGCATTGTTTTTAATGGCGCATGAACACTGATGACAGCTTTCTGTGTTTTAAATATAGACTGTGTTTGACTACTGTAGCTGTTGGCCCAACATGATTGTATAGACTTTTCTAAGCTAGAAGAAATTTGACTGGTATAGCAGTAAGGTGTTGGATTCTTCTGGTATCCGTTAGTCCAAAAAGGAATGGTTGTATCTTGTTAATGAATAAAATCATTAAATCCTTGTTTTCTTTCTAGGCACTTTCTTGTTTAGTTCAGTTTGCTTCTACAAGGAGATCCTTATTTAGCAACCCAGAACGTGCCAAATACCTTGGTAACCTGATCAAAGGAGTAAAAAGAATACTTGAAAATCCTCAGGTATACATTCGTCAGTTTTCTCCTCAGTTCTGAGTATATGATGTCCACTTTTAAAAATATGTCTTGCTGCTAATTTAAATTGTGGATGAAGTGGTTATCTTCCTGTTTGTTTGGGCTAATAAGCTGGGAAAGGAAGGGGGAAATAGGGGGCATCATGTGTGGCACATATCCTCTACCTTCTGGGTTAAAAAGGAGTAATAGGAAATGGTTCTGTGCTTGATGCACAGTGACAAATGTTATAGAGTTTCCTGTATGGCAACTTCATACAAACCATTGGTGAGGGAAACATGCAAGTTACTCAGCAAATAGCTCCTGTGGTGTCGCTAGCTTTTGGGGAAGACATGAGGGTTGGGATAAGTATGGTGGCCCATCAGCTCCAAGCGTTGTCTACATGATTCATTATTTCACCAGACTTAGGTTTGTGCCTGCGCTGTCTTTTCTAGAAGAAAAAGGCACCTTTAAAAATATTTCCCAGCAGTGTTATATTGCTGTTTTGTTTAGTTTCAGCAACTGTGTTTGAAAATACACTGTTGTTTATTTGAAAAACACAGCTGCTTATAACTATGTGGAATATTCATTTATTTCATTTATTAAATTCTTATACTGCCCTTCATCTGCGTACCACATGGAAGCTTACAATATAAAAACTCAAATACAGTGGTGCCCCGCAAGATGAATGCCTCACAAGACGGAAAACTCGCTAGACGAAAGAGTTTTCCGTTTTGGAGGTGCTTCGCAAAACGAATTTCCTATGGGCTTGCTTCGCAAGACGACAATGTCTTGCGAGTTCCTGCTGGTTTTTTTTCCTCCCTCCCTTTTTCTAAGCCGCTTATCAGCTGATCTGATCAGCAGATAAGCCGCTAAAAGCCACTAATAGCGCTAATCCACTAATCAGTCAATGGGCTTGCTTCACAAGACGAAAAAACCGCTAGACGAAGAGAATCACAGAACAGATTCTTTTCGTCTTGCGAGGCACCACTGTACGCAGAACATGGTAACAAACAGAAACAATACCCCCTTTCCCTTATAGTCTCTTTTAACTGTTTGTCGATGTTTCTATCTTTCTAAGTATGTATGATATAATCACCTTTTAATTACTAGTTTTTATTCCTTACCTGTTTTAAGTCTTATGTGTTCAGTTTATCTATATGTTTTATCTTATGCTAGTCTGTGACCGGAATAAAGTTTGAGACTGATACTGTAATGAAGGTGCCAGGTGAGGCTCACTGGGGAGATATTTCCACAAGTGGAGAGCCACTGCAGAAAAGGCCCATTCTCGTGTTGCCACCGTCTGGTTCTCTCATGGAGGGGAGCACACAAAGAAGAGTGTCAGATGGTGATAACCTAGTAGGGTAAATGAAAGCATAGGAGCAACAGGCAAGGGTGCTCTTTAGCCACATCTCAGTCAAGCAAAAAAGTGTGAATCTGCAAATACCATGTCTGACCTCCACATGATGAGAGTTGTATTATTGCTCTGGTATTTTATATGTTAAGCAGTATAGAAATTCCTATAAATAACTAAAGAATCAGAAAGGAGTCGCAACAAGCTTGGCTTTCTTCTGCCACAGGTTGTGAGACTTCGCTGTACTCCTAGTGTGCCTGAATCAGGGTACTAATAGAGCTGGCTGAGGACATGAGAGAAAGTCCCCATTCTGCTCAACCAACTGGTGCTCAGCAACATTTAACAAGAGACAGCCAAGTTGCTTACATCACTATATTTTAAAAATTGCTTTTCCACCAAGGACATTAAACTTGAAGAATTTTGTATGATAGTAGCTGGAGGAGACTCTTGAGAGTCCCACGGACTGCAAGAAGATCAAACTTATCCATTCTGAAGGAAATCAGCCCTGAGTGCTCACTGGAAGGACAGATCCTGAAGCTGAGGCTCCAATACTTAGGCCACCTCATGAGAAGAGAAGACTCCCTGGAAAAGACCCTGATGATGGGAAAGATTGAGGACACAAGGAGAAGGGGACGACAGAGGATGAGATGGTTGGACAGTGTTCTCGAAGCTACTAACATGTTTGACCAAACTGCGGGAGGCAGTGGAAGACAGGAGTACGTGGCGTGCTCTGGTCCATGGGGTCACGAAGAGTTGGACATGACTAAACGACTTAAACAACAACAACAGGCAGTTGAAACATGAATGGCAGAATCTATTCTCGTTTAGCTTTAACATCAGTTGGCACTTGCATGCACACAAACTTTATATAATGATTCCAAAGAGACAGCCAGCTGCTCCACTGCTGTAACTCCGTATCTGGTCACCTAACGCATGGGCCTCAGCTCTACTGATTTTTCTTCTTATAATAATAATAATGTTCATTTTTCTGAATATGCCACTTGTAACACAGCTTTCAGTGCCCTTCTTAATCTTTCAGGATCCTCTTCAGGACATGCAGATCATTCTGGAATGGCCCACCCTGTGCAAAATAATTTAGTATATATTTTCAAAGCATGCATTTCTGCCATTAGACAATTGCTTTACTAATTACAATCTTCTGTGTTGGTGTGCAATTTAGGGTTTATCGGATCCTGGTAACTATCATGAATTCTGTCGATTTTTGGCTCGACTGAAGACTAATTATCAACTGGGAGAATTAGTAGTTGTGAAAGATTACCCAGAAGTTATTAGACTGATAGCCAGTTTCACTATTACTAGTTTACAGGTAAGACAGCGGTAGAACTGTTCTGTGATCTACTTAATAAAAAGGAGGATTTTTTAAAGTGCATACCTTGCATGATGATGAAGTCATTAAAACTGATGCTGTTACATGTTCCAATAGCCTTACTCTGAGAGCATCAACTTTGGGGAGCATATCTTTTTGCAGTTTTACATAACATCTTGGGGCTTTGGTTCTAATTGAGGCATGAACAGAAATAGTAAATAACGGTGATAGTATAGATTACAGTGTTTGTAATTGCTCACATTGGGCTAAAACCTACTTTAATAAAAATCTCATTTTGTTTCTTCGTAGCATTGGGAATTCGCACCAAACAGTGTTCATTATTTGCTAACCCTTTGGCAGAGAATGGTTGCCTCAGTGCCTTTTGTGAAGTCATCGGAACCCCATCTCTTGGATACATATGCACCTGAGATCACAAAGGCATATATTACTTCTAGATTGGAATCTGTCCCCATGGTTATAAGGTAACAACATGAAGTATTCTTCTCCACGAGTACTGCTGTACTGTTTCCAGTTTGATAGCATACTGTCTTTGTCATGTATATTCTTCTTGTGTTACGATAACAGTATTGATTGATTGATTGATTGATTATACAAAATTGTGAGGGGAAAAGTGCTCCTGAATTCAACTGGGTCCATTCAAAGATTGGGCTTTTTCCTATGTTGCATTCCTAAGATAATAGATCGTTGTAGCTCTATAATCTTTCATTTCATTTTTTGGCTTTGGCACGTATGTTTTGAAGGAGCTCTCCTGAGAAGCTTTTTCCAGCTTGTAGCTAATACAGAGTAATACAGAGCCATTCAGAGCCATCCATACATGTCTATGCTGAAGTAAGACCTGTTGTATTCAAAGTATAGGATTGCAACCTTATGCGTAAGCCAAAATGCTTACATTCCTACACAATGCATTTTACATTGCCCAGAATGACTTTCCTATTTGTATGTATTCTAGAGATGGCTTGGATGATCCCTTGGATGATACAGCCACAGTTTTTCAGCAGCTGGAGCAACTGTGTACAGTTAGCAGATGTGAATATGAAAAGACTTGCGCTCTTCTTGTACAGCTATTTGACCAAAATGCACAAAGCTATCAGAAGCTGTTGCAGTCTTCTAGTAGAAATCCCTTGGCGATCTCAATTCAGGAAGGTTAGTATTTACGTTGTCTGAAAGTTTGCCTGGTACATTTGCTTTCACCTCCTGAACAACTTTGCTGGCACAGACAGGAAAAATACTATCAGAAAACACAAAGCAGGGCTGGCTAACCTGCCTTTTTGGACTCTTGGTAGCCCCAGTCAGCATGGCCAGTCATCGGGAATGATGGGGAAGTCCCACAACTTTCGGAGGGCTCCTGAGTAGCAGATTTTACCCTGCTGTTCAGCCAAAAAGACTTCTTGAGCAGTTTAAATAAGATAAATAAAAACAAATACAAAAGGCATGACACAAAAGAGTGGTTTTTTTTAAAAGAGTAGGAAGAGGAAAAACTTGAGCACTAGTTCAGTTGCATTGTAGCTCTTGCAATGAATGGCTGGAATGGAAACAGTCCAGAGAGAGAGAGGAGCCAATTGGACCTGGCCTTTCAAGAGAGCTGACTGAGTGCTCCTACCGATTTTTCTGCTGAGCCTGATGAAATGGCTTCTGCCGAGTGATAGATTAATGCGGGCAGGGAGGAACCTGATCAGTGGGGTTCGATGTTTGCTGCCGCCGCTGCTTTTCCTTTGTCTTAGGTGAGGGAATTTGTCAAAACTATTTTTGAAAGTTGAGGTGTATATAGCCTGCTGGATCGCTGCTATCAGCATGCGATTAAAGTTTGGTGGGATGAAAATGACCCTTTTCAGAAGCTAGATCTTTTGGTCTTTGGGCTAGAAATTATTATTATTGGCTTTCCAACTGGTCGCTATGCAGTTGTGTTTAAGCATAGGTAAGGGACCCCTGACCATTAGGTCCAGTTGTGGCCGACTCTGGGGTTGCGGCACTCATCTCGCTTTACTGGCCGAGGGAGGCTGCGTACAGCTTCCGGGTCATGTGGCCAGCATGACTAAGCCGCTTCTGGCGAACCACAGCAACGCAAGGAAATGCCGTTTACCTTCCCGCTGGAGGGGTACCTATTTATCTACTTACATTGTGACAAGCTTTCAAATTGCTAGGTTGGCAGGAGCAGGGACCGAGCAACGGGAGCTCACCTCGTCGCAGGGATTTGAACTGCCGACCTTCTGATCGGCAAGCCCTGGCCTCTGTGGTTTAGACTACAGCGCCACCCACATCCTGTGTTTAAGCATACATAATTATAATCACTGAGTGGCCTTACATTGCCAACTATCTCAGCCTTGGTACCTCCCCGCTCCATTTGTAATATCAGAATAACAACTCTGACCTATTTTACAGGGTTGTTGTAAGGACTCTTGACATAATTTATGCAAATAGTTTTTAATACTAATGAAGCAATATGGGGTTGTTAAGGATTAAAACGGAAGATGCATCTTTTGAAGATGATACTCAGTGCTATAAGAAAATTAATGACTCCATTAATATTTTTGTACCCCAAGTTGTGTTTCAGTACATATGATGAAAGTGGTTAGATGCTATTCTCAGAAAACCTCTGTAGGTCAAAGCGTTTGAATTCGCCCACCACCAAAGAAAACGTTGGCATTATTTTAAATTTGTATTTCTCTTTATATAATATTCAATATCTTTTCTGTGGACTAAACATTTTCTGTTAGCACAGAACAATAAATGTTACCTCCTCTAGTTATGCACACTTTAATTTAGATGTTTAATGGTTTTTAATGTTACAAAATAAGTTAATATAATATTAAGACCTCATTTTATTATATTGTCTTGGTCTCTGTATCGATTGTGATGCAGTCGTGGTTTACTAAAACAATAATCCCCAAGAAATGGGTCATTAACAGTAGTTAACGATTACTTGTGATCTATGGTAATGACTGATTTCTTTGGGATTATTGCTGTTATAAAACATAATTACAGATTATTACAGCAATAATTATTTTGGTAAGGAAAAAAATATTCTCCTTAAGCAGCTGGAAAAGCAGCAATACTGAATGTTTTGAATAGAGGAAGTAAGCATAGAGAATTGTGATGGAAAATGAATTCTATTTTCTGTGCATAGGGACTAACTCAGGATCATTAACAGAATACTCCATGTCCTGATGGGAGTAGTTTAGAGTTTAATCTTAAATGTTGAGGAGGCTATCAATCCATTTAACGGTTTTCTGTGCTTCAGACTTGCCAATATTCCAGCTTTCAGACATGGTGGTGCTGGCCTTAAAATTGTGAAATAGTACTTTTAAAATACTGGTTTTGTTTTTGCAATAAGCATTTGATTACAGAATCTGCATTAATGGCAGCAACCAGATAGATACCAAATGAGGAGCAGAACTTGGTCAGTTTATTTTAAAATAGTTATCACTTTAAGCTATTGAGACTATAACAAATAAAACAAACCAACGGGGGGTGGGGGATAGAAAAATGATCATGTTTTCACTCTTCACAATAGATCCCATAAAGAAGGGATGGTGTCTGCAGTGATCACTGTTCATCTATTTATAGCCCACCCTCCATCCTAATATTTTAGAGTGGGGAACAATAAAATTTTCTTTTTTTAAAGCCACAATCCAGTAACTAAACATGAGAACAGATAAAATTTCAGTTGGTCATAAAATTGCAGAGACATGCCTCGAAATCCAAAGTTGAACATTAATTATTTCCAATGGCTTGAGTAAACAGACATGTTTTAAGCTGGCACTAGGATGAAAAGAGAGTAGGTACCAGCAGCGAGGACATTTCACAGCTGGGGTGTCACCACCAAGAAGGCCTTATCTTGCATCACTGCAGGATGATATAGGAAGAGGCTCTTTCAAGTATTTAGGTCCCAAATCATTCAGGGTCTTATAAGTGGTCAGGAGTACATGATGGCAGCCACTCCTTCAGAACTGGTGATATGTGTTTCTGGGGGGCTGATCAACTCTGTAACCTTGCTGCGGCATTCTGCATGAGCTGCTGTTTCAGAGTCTTTCTGAAAGACAGGCCTACGTAGAGCACATTGTAGTAATCTATATGAGAAGTTATTAGAGCATGAATTACTGTGGCCAGGCTGTCACTGTTCAAGAATGCCTGTAGCTGGCAAACCAGATAAAACTGGCAAAAGGCACTCCACATCACTGAAGACTCTTAAGCCAATAAAGACAGCTAGATCTAGGAGTAGGGACGCGGGTGGCGCTGTGGGTTAAACCACAGAGCCTAGGACTTGCTGATCAGAAGATCAGTGGTTCGAATCCCCGTGCCGGGGTGAGCTCCCATTGCTGTCCCAGCTCCTGCCAACCTAGCAGTTCGAAAGCACATCAAAGTGCAAGTAGATGAATAGGTACCGCTCCAGCGGTAAGGTAAACGGCGTTTCCGTGCGCTGCTCTGGTTCGCCAGAAGCGGCTTAGTCATGCTGGTCACATGACCCGGAAGCTGTACGCCAGCTCCCTCGGCCAATAAAGCGAGATGAGCGCCGCAACCCCAGAGTCGGCCACGACTGGACCTAATGGTTGGGGGTCCCTTTACCTTTACATTTAGATCTAGGAGTATTCCTGGTTCCCCTGTTATTTCAAAGGAAAAAAAATGTGACCATTGGAATGACCTCTCGGATACTTGCCAGATGTCCAAGAAGGTCCCAAAGAATAGTGTCAAAAATTACAGAGAAGTCTACCCAGGATGAGGAAAGAGATATTCTTTTTGTTGATTTGCAGTGAAGGTCACTTACTAGAGCTGTGAAGCCCTTTCCCCTCCCATTGTCAAGGGCCAACTTGAACAGAATCTAGGTCTGCAGTTGTTTTTTAAAAAAAACAACCCTGCTGTATTGGACCATTAGTCAGAATGTTGTCATAAAAATGGACATTATAGTACTTGGGATGACTATATCAAAATATGATTTATAACAGAAGGCAAAATTCAGTCTTAATTCTGGAATTACTTCCTCAGCTGTGTTACGATACCTATCAGGAACTTGATGAATGTTGATATTTACTAGCAGTTATTAACGTTTTAGAAGATTTTAAGAATCGATTTCAAGGCTAACCGAGTGGTTTTGGTAAACTCCCAAGTTTCATCCGCAACAGCATGCCCTACAATATAAGTATTTGAGAGTTTATTATAGGAATCATCAAGTGGCTTCAAAGAATTAGACAGAAATTTAACAATTTATCAATAAACATTAGCATTTACTAGAACAGCCTGCAATATGTTTGGATCAGATGCTGTATGAAGTTGTAATGTAAATGCTCTCTCTCTCTCCCTCCCTATCCTCATCCCTACCATGCTAGGACGCTTGGCATGGCTTGTATATCTTGTTGGAACTGTTGTAGGAGGAAGATTAACTTATACCAGTACTGATGAACATGATGCTATGGATGGTGAATTATCTTGTCGGTAAGTGTGCATCATTACCCTCAATTTTTTTTATATAAAAAAGAAGGCATGTTTTGCTATGGGCAAAAGTCCTGTTTACCCCTCGGTGTTTCAGATTTGATGAACAGAGAATGGCTTTCAAAACAGCATATTGACTTGGAATCTGAATTGGCATTGTAGAACTGCTCATTTGACAGCATTGTATAACACCTCTGTTTTAAATCACGGTCAGCTGACTGTCCTTGCAGATTGCATGCTGCTCGTTTTCAGTGTGGTAAACGAGTTGAGTTTGTGGGCCTAGGTCCACAGTGCTAAACTAAAATGGGCAGGTTCTTCTTTCATGGAAGGTAATCTGATCCTTCTGGACGTTCTCTGTGTGGAAAACAAGATTAAGGAGAAAAGGTTTCTCCTAATTGGCAAGAGAAGCAACCATTTGTTTGCCCTGTGTGTGTATTTTCCTACGCAGAACACTTTCTCAGCCTAGAGATCGTGGATTTACAGGATCTTATTGTCAGGACAAGATAGGGATCATAGGTCGAGCACAAACTGACTGGGTCTCAAAGAAGTGCATTGCGACCATGTGTAGAGAAAATCCTTGGTTGCCCCCTTCTGCTCTAGCCATTGTTGACTTTATGTCCTTTGGACACAGGTATTCATACACACACAGTGTTTCACAGTGTGATACACACACATATCATCATACATATACAGTGGTACCTTGGTTTAAGATCAGCTTAGTTTATGAACAACTTGGATTAAGAACGCTGCAAACCCGAAAGTATGTGTTTTGGTATGTGAACTTTGTCTTGGAATAAGAACATGTTTCGCTTCCTGTTGAGTGTGTTCCATTTGTAAATAGAGTCCCCTGCTGCTATGGGAAAGCACGCCTTGGTTTAAGAACAGACTTCCAGAACGGATTAAGTTCGTAAACTAAGGTACCACGGTAAATATATACAGGTACCATTCTGTATATTGTCAGGATCCAGCGCCCCAAGCCCTGGGACACTGCCTAGCCATTGATTGATTAGCAGAGTAGTGGAACTTTGGCGATTGCATGCATCCCAGAAAGACACCAGGCACAGGAAAAATCATTAGTACAGTGGTGCCTCGCAAGACAAAATTAATCCGTTCCGCGAGTCTCTTCGTCTTGCGGTTTTTTCGTCTTGCGAAGCACGGCTATTAGCGGCTTAGCGGCTATTAACGGCTTAGCGGCTTTAAGAAAAAGGAAACAAACTCGCAAGAACTCGCAAGACGTTTTGTCTTGCGAATCAAGCCCATAGGGAAATTTGTCTTGCGGAACGACTCAAAAAACGGAAAACTCTTTCGTCTTGCGCGTTTTTCATCTTGCGAGGCATTCGTCTTGCGAGGTACCACTGTAGAAAGTTTACTAAGGCATAAACAGTTCTTTGCCAGATCCCTGGCAAGGCACAGTTCAGCTCTTTGTCGAGCAAAATCCAGTTCCAACATTAAAAAATTACACCACACGAACATAAAATGCAAAAAATAAAAGCAAGGAAATAGAAGTCTGTAGAAGAATGAGAGAAAAAGAAAAAGACTGCTCACTGGTCAGCAGATATATTCTTTCCAGTGGCCTTGGCACTTCAGATGACACACACAGTTTGAAAATATCTGTTGCGCACTCAGAGCAGAATGGAAAGTTACAGGCTCTCTAGAATGTTCTAGTGCAGGCTTCCTCAACCTCGGCCTTCCAGATGTTTTTGGCCTACAACTCCCATGAGCCCTAGCTAGTAGGACCAGTGGTCAGGCATGATGGAAATTGTAGTCTCAAAACATCTGGAGGGCCGAGGTTGAGGAAGCCTGCTCTAGTGTGTTCTAATATTTACTGGGAGCTTCTGCACATACACAAAACTTCATAAACACACACACACACACCCTAACACATAAATGTACATATTTTCCCCACCAATCAATACATATTTTTTTAAAGATGGCTAGCAAACAAAACAATATTAAAAATGCAATATACAATAATTAAAATGAACAATAAGTGATAAAAGACAGCAAAAAAGTACGTGCAGCACAGACAGCATAACATATTTTACAGTCCAAACTGAATCAAAAAGCCTGGGTGAAAAAAATAGGTCTTCACCTGCTGCTGAAAATACCACAGAGTAGACCCCATGTGAAAAAAGGAACGCGGGTGGTGCTGTGGTCTAAACCACAGAGCCTAGGGCTTGCTGATCAGAAGGTCGGTGGTTCAAATCCCTGCGACGGGGTGAGCTCCCATTGCTCGGTCCCTGCTCCTGCCAACCTAGCAGTTCGAAAGCATGTCAAAGTGCAAGTAGATAAATAGGTACCGCTCCAGCGGGAAGGTAAACGGTGTTTCCATGCGCTGCTCTGGTTCGCCAGAAGTGGCTTAGTCATGCTGGCCACATGACCCGGAAGCTGTACGCCGGCTCCCTCAGCCAGTAAATCGAGATGAGCGCCACAACCCCAGAGTCGTTCGCGACTGGACCTAATGGTCAGGGGCCCCTTTACCTAGACCCCATGTGAGCTTCTCTAGAGAAGCAATTCTGCAGCTGCAGTCCTGAGGCCCCTTCCTTGGTATCACCTACTCCCAACTTCACTTGATGAGACCCCTGGAGCAGAGCCTTTGAAGAGGATCTTAAAATTTGGATAGGCTTGCACAGGAGGAGATGATCTTTCAGCTAACATGGTCTCAAGCCATTTAAGGCTTTATGGGTTAAAAACAGCATTATAAATTGGGCCTGGAAACAGACTGGGAGTCAATGCAATTAATAAAGTACTGGCATAATGCCTCACCCCAGTTAAAAGTTTTGTGTCCCCGTTTTGAACCAATTTCAGTTTCTGGATTGTTTTTAAAGGCAGCCCCATATATAATACACTGTAATAGTCTTTAAGTGGCAGGTTACCAAAGCCTGGATAATTGGATAAGCTATCCTCATCCAGGTATAGGTATAGGTTTATTAGCTGGAGCTGACTGAAGCTGCTTTGAGCCAGAGAAGCTACTCAGTGTTGGAACAGAAAACACACCCAAACTGTGAACCTGGTCTTTTAGGGGACTGAGCACAATCACCATACCTCTCCCTACCTGAAACTGCTCTTATAGGGGCATCTCTAGTCATCTCCCCAGGTCCATCAAATCACTCTGTACATAATGAAAACCATAAACCAGGAGCATTTAAGTAACATACAGTTAAAAAGGGCAATGAGTTGAAAATAATGCTATGCAGCAAATAATACCACGCAGAAAAGAGTTTCCAAAACAAAATCATAACCAGAGAGACATGAAACAACAAACTGACAGTGTTGGTTCCTATTGACTCTACAGTGATACTCATATCCTAGTCAGCACTTTGGCTGCATGTGTGTTGTGTAAACTCAAACTCAGAACAGGGAAATTGGTAAAAATGACTGTCCTCTTCTGTTAGCAGAGGTGTCTGCTTGATGAAAAAGAACACAGTTTGATTCAACTGAAGATGTGTTTAGATTTTAATGGCTGGTGCACCTGTGAATCATTTTGAATATCAGGTTTAAAACCCAACAACTTTATACATGTTTCTTTCTTTTTACTGATTTCAGAGTCTTTCAGCTAATTTCTTTGATGGATGCCCAGTTACCCCGCTCTAGCAATGAGAAAGTGGAACTTGCCATACTCTGGTTTTTGGATCAGTTCCGTAAAACTTACGTAGGAGATCAGCTCCAGCGCACCTCAAAGGTAAGTGTTTCCCTTACACAATTTAATTTTATACAGAAAAACCTGTTGTTAGATATGTGTGTTGTGGGAAGAATTGATCCTGAACCAAAGAGTTTGCGTGTGTTCTTTCACTAAATAAGCAGCCCAGCTCATTTTAGTAGAGAGAGATTATCTGCTATTTAGTTCATTGAAAGTAAATTGGGAAGCTGTTTGGTCAAAGGAGCTGAAGCTGCTGTTCGTGGAATGGAGTGTGGAACTGGTGTGACTAGACTGCAGATGAATGTGATTTTTATCTCTTTCTTGATGTATTTTCTGTATTTGTAGTCAAGTTTATTTCAGGGTGGTGTATGAAAGTACTTCACTTTTTCAACAGTTGTATTCATTAAACAGTTTGAGATTACATTGCATTTTGTCTTTTATTTCAAGCATTTAACAGAGTTTGCTATATTGTATTATATTTCACAGCTGGGTATGCAGGATTTATACTTTTAATAGTTCTGTCCTTTTGACAGTTACTCATTTATTTGGTTTCTACTGAATTTCTCACACTACTTGGCTTTTCCTGCATTTTGACTAGAGAAGAAAGAAATAGTAAGACACATTCTTTAAGGAAAAAGTACCGGTAGTTAATTCCTCCTAACTTAAGGGGACACTCATAATACAGATATTAAACAGAGCTGATCAGTTGATGTTGAGAAAGATTGAAATAGTTTTTGCTTGTTCTCCAAAGCAAATATTTAGCAGGAAGACAGTGATGAAAGACTAGACACAGCAACTGGACTTTCTGATTACCAGATCAGTATCATGATTTTTATTCTCCCCTTTTGGTGTATGCCTCTTTTTATAGATAATGCCAAGTCCCATGAAGAAAAAATTAAATTGTGTACGTGGACACTCAAAGTGGGGACAGGCGTGCACACACAATCCACACCCCCCAGGGTGGTCCTCCATAGTCACCGACCTTTGCCTTGTTGTGTGGGAATGGTCTTTGAGGGGCCTCTGCTTGTGTTTACTTGAAGCCGGGTTGCTGATCACATGGAGGAGTCTAATCTCATTCAAGCAAATGTGAGCAGAAACTCCCTGCAGACTTTTCCTATGCAACACAAGAGAAGGCAGAGAACTGACCGTGTATGTGCAATGCAGGCAAGGATGTTTGGGACTGGTCTTATAGCTGCACCCCTGTCTGCGCTCATAGATTTTGTGTGTTTAGGCAAATTCCTTAACACAGAACGTGTTTTTGTTTTGAGATGTGAACAGTGGCAAACATTTGCTGGCCCTTGACTGTGGCAGTAAAGATTTGATTTGATAGTGACCAACTATAAAATTCCTCTTCCTGTTGTTGAAGAAGTCTAGGCTGTTGCAAGCTTGTCTAGTTGGAAGTACATTTTTTCTAATGCTTTAATTTTTGTAGTTTCTTTTGGCTATTTTTGTTTTCACCTGATGTCATCAAACTGAGAATTGATTCTGTGGAAGAGCAGAATCGCTAAAGCATTTTTTTGTTTTGTTAAACTAAAGGCCCAGTTATGTCTTTGTTTTTTTCTCTCCCCCTGCTATAGCAGCAACTGTAGCAGCAGATGGCATTATATCCCTACAGTAAATCCTCTGCTATATATTGCCTGCATAGATACACTCTTATTGATTAGAAGGATTCATGTTTGGAAACAGAAGTAAAGAGAGATGTAAAAATGGATCTAGTTAAGATGACAACCATTTATATGGCTATTGAAAGTAACTTAAATTAACTGAAAGTGATATTTATAAACTTGATAAAAAGATTGTCTGTGTTCTTCAGCCTCATTGAGACACTGCTGGGGATCCTTTTTAAGCTGAACTTTGACAGATTTTTTTTTAAAGATGCATTTTGTTAGCAACTGATAAGGGGAGGCTTAGTATCCAGTTTAACCAAAGAAGCCACAAGGTCATGCTTTCCGTAATATAGCAAACAATTTATTATGCTTGCTGCAAATCTGGAAGGTTTGGAGAATACTAACAAAGTTCCTGCTCTGCATACTGCGGTGGGGAGTTCTAAAAATAGCCTATATCTAGGCTGTACTTGGTTGTACAAAGGGCCAAGTTGCAAATGTTTGACTAGCCATACAACCAGTCAATGAGCAATCTTTCAAAAAGCTATGCTCAGACGCATAGGTGGAAAACTATGGTGCTGTAATGCTATAGAACATACGCCGTGTGTACCTTTTTTCTGCACATAGATCTTTAATTTGTTAACCTTTACATCTGTATTTTCTCCCATGCACATTATAGATGTTCTTTATTTATTTATTTTATTTAATGTGGTTATTTCATTCTGTTGAGGAAATATAAGCAGTAGGGAATGATCAGAAGCCCAAGTGGGGAAAGACTCCCTCTGTTCTATGTATTACACATTTATATTGTTATGGTTTTTAATGATATTTATGAGATTGCATTTCAGCATAATGTGCTCCCCAAGTAGCGCTTGGTGAAAAAGAGAGGGAAGGAATCAAAAATATTCAATTGACTGTGGATGTTTTCTCTCTTCAGGGCACCAGGTTTATCCTTCCATTTAATTGCCCTCTGCTTTATGCAGGAAATAAATGACCTTGCAGGGGTAACGGAGAAATATATGTCTTGAAGATTAACAGTGGAGAGAAAATATTTACATTTGTCCTTTATAGTTAGAGGCATTGATAATAAGCACTCTCAACAATGCTTAGATTATTTCAGTTTGGAGTGTTTAACAACCTATAAGATTTAATCCAACTACGGTAAGTCATACTTAGAGTAAACCAACTGAAATCAATGTGTATGATTAACATTAGACCATTGATTTCAATGAGTGGTACTCAGTGCTAGTCCGACTCTGAGTGGACCCATTGAAGTAAGCGGGCATGACTAGTTTAGGTTCATTAATTTCAGTAGTTCTACTCTGAGTAAGATTTAGTTGAATACAATCCAGTGGTTTTATTCTGAGTTACACTTTACTTGGATACAACCCACAGATTTTGGAGATGAGTATAACCAGTTGTGGGACGCGGGTGGCGCTGTGGGTTAAACCACTGAGCCTAGGACTTGCCAATCAGAAGGTCGGCGGTTCGAATCCCCGCAACAGGGTGAGCTCCCGTTGCTCGGTCCCTGCTCCTGCCAACCTAGCAGTTCGAAAGCATGTCAAAGTGCAAGTAGATAAATAGGTACCGCTCCGGCGGGAAGGTAAACGGCGTTTCCATGCGCTGCTCTGGTTTGCCAGAAGCAGCTTAGTCATGCTGGCCACATGACCCAGAAGCTGTACGCCAGTTCCCTCAGCTAATAAAGCGAGATGAGCGCCGCAACCCCAGAGTTGGCCACGACTTTACCTAATGGTCAGGGGTCCCTTTACCTTTACTTTTATAACCAGTTGTAGGAACTGAAATAGCTTTAAAAGCCAGAACGATCATTGGTGATGCAATAGTATTGGTTTAAATACTACATATTGTTACCTATGCTCACCTATAGCCATAACTGTTTGTAAGGAATGCACATCATAATTTAATTTGACCATAGATGGCTATTAAACAGCTTTCCTCATATTTTCATTTATTTTAATATAAAGGGCTTAAAATTACTGTATAAAAATTAGAAACAACACACCCTTATCTTAGGCTTTCAATCTGAATATAGTCTCCTTTGGAATGTGATTTAAAGGGCATGAGTGATTGTCGTGTCCGCAGTATTGCAGCTGGTGGCGCTGTGGTCTAAATCACTGAGCCTCTTGGGCTTGCCCATCGAGTGAGCTCCTGTTGCTCTGTTATAGCTCCTGCCAACCTAGCACCTTGAAAGCACACCAGCGCAAGTAGATAAATAGGTACCACTGTAGCGGGAAGGTAAACAGCATTTCCATGTGCTCTGGCACTTGTCATGGTGTCCTGTTGCGCCAGAAGCGGTATAGTCATGCTAGCCACATGACTCGGAAAGCTGTCTGTGGACAAATGCCGGCTCCCTCGGCCTGAAGCAAGATGAGCAGTGCCCCCCATAGTTGCCTTTGACTGGACTTAACCATCCAGGGGTTCTTTACCCTTTTTAAAACCTATGTTGAATCAGTCCATCTGCTAAAAAATATGAAGACCAGATTATCCCTGATCCATAAGATTGGAACCTGTTTTATGTGTTTGAATCCTCTGAATTGCTATTTTGTTTGTTTTTATATACTTTTACTGCTGTTTTGTTTTAGGTTGCATTTTTGTTTTTGTTTTAATAATCTATACCTATCTTTACAGTGCATCACTTAGAGATTTTTGAAATACTAAGTGGTTTATAAATGCTGATAGATAGATAGACAGACAGATAGATAGCAATGTTGAGAGGCGTTTTCATTCCCCATTTTGGTCTACATGGTGTGGATTGCACAGCATTATCAAATGCCAACATTAGTCTTGTTTTTGCAGTTAGTGTCATTCTGTTAGGCTGAAGATCTGTGGTCGTATAGCTAGACACAGATAGGATGGTTGCTTCTTCTTCACAAATTGCATCTTCCAACACTCAAGACGGTCTCATAGTTTTGCTAAGTTGTATTGACGCTAGTCGTAGACTGAATGGTTGACAAGGCTTATTCATCCTGGTGATCCTTTTAAACTCTTATTTGCGAGAGGGAGCTTGCTGTTGGTGTTCTAGAACCAACTGAGCATGTTCTGAAACCTGTTGAGTGTTGAAATGACTTGTGTGTTCTCGTTTACGCAGATGGGGCTCAATTTTTGTTTCCAAAACAAGGCAAAGCTTTATTAGGCTGCACGCAGTGTGTAGATCAGGGATGTCCAACTTCTAAGAGACTGCAATCTACTCCCACTAAAAAACACCAACAGTGATCTACCCATTGTATTGACCAGAGTTGTTGAGCTTTTTTTGGGGGGGGCAGGGTCCCGTGATCGACCAGAGACACCCCGCGATCGACCAATAGATCACAATCAACCTGTTGGACATCCCTGGTGTAAATCAGTGGTGGGGGACCTCGGGCCCAGAGTTTAAATGTGGCCCACCAGGCGCCACTGTCTAGCTCTTGCAATTCTCCCCAGGTCACAGCTTCTGTGGCTTGGCTTTGCACTTCCAAGTATTTTTGCCTGGCTGGAATGTGTCCTTCAATTCTGCTAACGCCTCTTACTTTTCTGGATGTGAATAAAAAGAGAGGCATGTGAAAGTACATAGAAGATAGCCTACTGCACAAATGTAATATTTACATTCATTGCTCTGCCCCCTTATCTCCTGATTGTGGCCCTTGGCCGAGCATGATTTGGAAGACCAAGGATCTACAGTACATTGTTTCTGTGAAGAGGTGCTATAAAGCAAAGACGAATCTGTGAAACATAATTATTGCAAAGGATATTTGGAGCAGGGGTAGAGTTTTTTGGAAAATAATCCTAGAAAGAACCCCCCCAGTGCAGGTGACTTAGAAGAGAAATTGTTAGTAATCCCTCACTCCAAAAATATAGAGACATTGAGAAAGTTGGTGATTGTTTCCTGGAAAGAACAACTAAGTATTTTAATTGTAATTCCTGTATTAATCTCACTTCCTTGTGTGCAGTTTCTATCTGTGCTTGATAATTGCGGAATAAAAATACAAAATATAGGAACATAAATGTACAGTATGTTAAAGAAAATTTTCTTTCTTTATCAGTGCAAGTTTAATATTGCAAACAGAATCTGTATATATTCTGGCAATTTACTTTATTTGGAACTGGAATGGTTTAAAATAAAAAAATTGCTCATTATTGTGCCTCTAGTTTTCTTGTTAATCCTAGTTTATAAAATACTGTATTTTTGCAAGGCTACAGAAGTGACTTTATACTAAACTTAACATTTCTAATATTTTTGCAGTGCATTTCACAGTGTATACAAATGCATTTGCTTCATTGGGACTAGAAGAATTGAACATATATGGTTCACATTGTAATCAGGGATTTGTACTTTTAGTGGTTAATTACATTAAAATGTGTGTTCAATTTTTATTTTTAATGAGCTGAGCAGAAATATACCTCATTTTATTACTGGAAAGTAAAGGATTGCTGTTCTGACAGGTGGTGGAAATTAGCAGGCATTTTTGAAATTGTGTTGTGTGACCAGGAATTGGATCTCATTTTAATTCATCTTTTCTCAACTGGTAAATGAGGTTAATGCCATACATATTCAGCTGATATGGATGAAGAAATTGATATAAAGTAGATCAAGATAGCTAGAGGGCTGCTTTAATTTATAGGTAAAGAGGCAGTGATAAATGGAAGCAATGTAGTAGTGGTCACTAAACTGCTCAGCCATGAGGGCTTAAATAGCGTTAGCTGCTCATTAAAGGTATTGTCAGGATGCAACAAACAGGAATGTGAAAAGGAATAGCCAACTAATCCTTAATTATCAAAATACAGAAAATACTAATTATATCTTAATTAGTTTTTCTCTTAATGTACTGAAATTGTTACTTTTTGTGTAGCACAAATGGATAGTTATATCAACAATAAATAGGTTGTTTTAATAACTTTCTTGTACCTCCTGGGAAAACTGAATTCCAATTTTTAATATGCAATAATGCTTCTCTAGCCTGTAGGAGATGAAAATTATTAAGTAGCTTTATTTTTTTGAAGATTTTTACAGCAGCTTTGGGAAGAATTATTTCACCATGCATCAATTATTTTTAATTGAACTGAATATTTTTCAGATTGCATTAAATGCCTCTCATTTAACTTTAACATTTAGAGTTTACGGAAGAATTTTAACAAATAGTGGGTTCAGTTGTGCCCCCGAATGTTTTAGGGAAGGGCTGTTGAGATGGCTACATTAGTTTTAAAGTAGGGCTTTTAGGGTTCTTGGCCAAAGTAGGTGAAACTTCACAGAGGTATGACAATGATAAAGATATGTTGGAGTCCAGTTTTATAACGTATTGATTACCAAAGTACCCAACTGTACGTGAGCTGTTATTTAGGGTCAAGAGAAAGAATAGCTGGGATGAACAGATACATTTTGTACAGCTATACTTCCATTAAAGGTATTGGCCCCCCATCCCCGGACTTCATTTGCTCAGATGAACTTGATTCCATAGTTCGCTGTTACATCTGAAACAGTGGACTATGGCACTTACCCTCTTAGTCAGAATAGGAAACCACATTCAACATTGGAGTGTACGAACCTACATGCTGGCAAATACATCTTACATTGCATTTATGTATGTATGGCTTCCATGGGCTACCTCCCTAATGTTGGTTCAAGTAGTGTAAAGAACTCATATGCTCAGTCCTCCTGTTGCATTGCGGCTTAGCTTGCTTTATACCATATCAGACCATTGGCCCATTGATCTTGGTACTGTCAACACTGACTGGCAGCGACTCCTCAGGGGTTTCAGGTAGGAGCTTTTCCCAGCCTTAGCTGAAGATTGAACCTGGAAGTACTGGCTGTTTTGAACGAGAGGTGAAAAAGTCCCGTTTCCAGACAGTTGTACTAAAGACTTTGCAGTGCACTGTTTACCATATCTAGTTTTCTGTATGTTACAGAAGTACCATAATTTTTAAAGGCCCATAAGTAAAGGGGAGGCAACCAAGTGTCATTTTATATATCACTATTAAAAATGGATTTAACCATGTTATTCTATAATGTGGCTATAGTCATGATGATGGAGGAGGAGTTTGGATTTGATATCCCGCTTTATCACTACCTGAAGGAGTCTCAAATCGGCTAACAATCTCCTTTCCCTTCCTCCCCCACAACAAACACTCTGTGAGGTGAGTGAGCTGAGAGACTTCATATAAGTGTGACTGGCCCAAGGTAACCCAGCAGCTGCATGTGGAGGAGCAGGGAAGCGAACCCGGTTCACCAGATTACGAGTCCACCGCTGTTAACCACTACACCACACTGGCTCACTGGAGAGTGCTTCTGAATGGCATTCTTGCACCAGACACATCCTTTGTTCAAAATAGCAAGCCAGTTGAAAATGCCTACTTTGGGAGATCTCCCTTCATGGTTGTAAAAAGCATAACTAACCTGGGTTTGCTCAGAAAGAGAAGTTGCAAAAGCAGGAGTTTTGACTGTTCAGAGGTGATGGGACTTGAAGTTATGGTCATACTGGCATTGCTTGTCTAACTCTGGACAGAGGAAGACTAAATGTGAAGACTGAAAAAACATACATGAAACACACAATAGGGATGGAGAGCTGTCTTTTGAGAAGTATTACTTGGCATGTCTACCCTAGTAAAAAGCTGAGAATGAGATTTGATCTGGCTCTGCAAGGAAGATTTAACAGTAATAAAGTGCTGGTGTTCTAGATTATCAATGAATGATTGTGGAAGTAATGAAACTGGGGTGTTCATCCATTTAACCACTGTTTTATACATACATACGCATGGAGAAATTGCAGAAATTGACAACGTGAGCAGTGGACTTCGTATATTGCCCAGTTGAGATGCATAATCTTCAAGTGGTGGTGGAGAATATGTACAGGTTGGCAATGTCAGTTGGGTAGTGTGCTTGTTGGGCGGTCAGCATACATATCCTCTGCTTGAATGTAATCTATATTGTACAGACAGTGTGTGAAACTTACATGGAAGTTATGCATATTAGGTGTACAATGTATAGAGTGGTCATTTTGTGTTCTCCAGTATCCATTTATGATTGTCTGTATTGATCAGATGGTGAACAATATTCTCTCATGAGGCTGTCAATTCTTGAATATTCTCCACATCTTCATGTGAATGTGTACAATCTCTGGTGTGTATGGACTCACAATAACCCCAACAGATATGAAATTTTGTATTGTATTGATATAAACAAGTAAAGGTGAGGATACATGGGTCAGGCTAGCAAAAAGAGCAATTAAAATTATGTGCACAGTCTGAATGAGTCCTAGGTAGCAAGGACCTGATGATATTCAGCCAAGGGCCCTCGAGCTTCTAGCTGAGCAAACCTCAGATTATCTAGTTATGTAGACAATGGGAATATTTGGTTCAATATACTTAAACAAAAACAAAACAAACTCCAAAGGCTAATTGGGATGAGAAGCTGTAGAATTGGAATTTATAAAACGTAATGGGGTTACTAAGGGTTGAAATGAAGACTACCAATAATTCTTGAATATTTTAATTTAGCACCTGTCTAATATTGGAAATATTCTAATATATTTTATATTATATGCAGTACTCATGATAGCATCCCAAGTACCAGGAAGTGCTCTTGCTTTCCTGTTTCCTTCAGTGCTCAACTCGTTGGTTTATCTTTTGGTCCAGTTTAGATTCTTTTTGGCTCCCGTGAGCATGCAGGTGGATTTGCCACCAGGCTGAATTTGAACGGACACACTGGTGTTATGAAGTGGTACATCCATCTTTGAGTGCGTGGTGGACATGCAATTGATGTGATTAGCGAAATTTGCTCCTGCTCCAGAGATGTTCACCATTGGAACATCATATCTCATCATCATAGTAGGGGTTCCAAAACCCTTGGCACAGGGTCTACAAAGTATCACGTGCCTACTACTTTGTTTACTTGGGGTAGATTTCAGCTAATGAGTCCTCTTAGTGGAAGTCCTGAGCAAGAACTTCCATTGGGCAGTGGGGCTTTTCCACCCTATTCTTCCCTAAGCCTGCCCCCTCCCTCAGTTGGCACGCAGGGAGGGGATAACCTCTGGAACAATGTCCTGGTGGAAGGGAGGGGAGATAATTCCATCTGGTGAGCCAAGATACTTGCACTGAAGGAACAAGCATAAAAGTGCAGTGTCGAATTCTTCTCTATCTGAGAACAAAGGTATTATATTGGAATGTTCATGCTGCTAAAGTGTTACACCATTGCTTTTACTTGCTTAGCTCTAAGATGAAGTTCCTTTCTCTTTAAAATGTCCAGGAGATTGATCTGGGAGATTAATTTACTTTAGTGCTGTTGATGGACTTATTCAACAATTCAGGCGACAACAGAGGAAGGTAGAACAATTCCTATTAGTATGAATTTACTGAATTGGGCTAGATGATCATATTATTATCCGAGAAAGGCACTGAGAAGCTAATTGTTGTTATCAGAATCCTGACACGTTCCTGATGCATATTTTATGCTTTCTTAGAAATACATCATTAGAATAGGCCAAAATTCTTGCTGAAATTAGAGACAATGACTATGCCATAAAGTAGACATAGAACTGACTTAAAAAACTGACATCTGATATAATTAAGTACAGTTTCAGCAGGCTTTCATGCAGGTGGTAAGCAAAGATAGGCAGTGCACGAACTATTCAGTCCATACCTGAACAATTTGTTGCTCAGACTGAGGATCCAGGTCAGAGTCAGCTTAACTGTAGGGCCAGATTCACTCCTAATGGTGCCTGATCTCTGTTTGGGGCTACTTGGTACAATAGCACCCTCTGACCATCTGAAGAGGTCAGTCTAGCCATGTTCTTTGCTTGCAAGTAACCATAATTGAGCTGGGAGTAAAGTGCCTGGGGTGTGCCACTGTAGCTCCCAGTTCAAAACCTGCAATGTTTTACTGTGTTCTGTGAGAGTTTATTCTAGATCCACTACTGTTAAAATATATACATATATTAATGAAATACAATAAAATTTAGTAATAGTGCATTGCTAAATTTGTGGGTCATATAGAACCAGAGAGAGCTATAAACGCTACATTAGAGTGTGTAAGGTTATAAATTCAAAATGGTGTACAACAACAGAACATTAGAACATAATGGCTTTACTGCTGAAAGTATGGCAATACTCAGCAAGAGTATTAGGCTTGTCCTATTATTATAATCATCATGTTGTAACACTTTTTCATCCAATTAATGTAAAATCTTCAACCATGTACTAATTAAAACCTTGATCTCTCTCTCCAGTCCCTGCTAGCTCCACCCACCGTGCCTAGTTATGCTACCTATATGAATACTTTTCATTTTTTATTACGCGATTGTCATGAAAATCCTGATTTCGGTGTTTTCTGTTGTCTAGAGTTTTTAATAATACGTTCTATATCTTGTCTCTAAAATGCTTAGCTAAGTTCAGTTCCGGCTTAGCTTTTATTTTGCAGCAGCTAATAAAGGCATATTATCTTGTTCAGGCATTGTAATTATTGAAATGTGTGTGTCCATTAACTGCAACATTAGGCTGTGGATATAATTACTGTCTAGAGCCAATATCTTTGCAAAGCTGCATCTTCAGTGCTTTGAAGCCATAAGCAACATTTGTGAAATAATATTTAAATGATTCAGAATTTTATCTTGCAGATTGAAATGTAGCACTGCTTGCATTCAGATGATTGTGTTTATAAGTCGGTCATTAGCAACTATATTATCAGGTTATCCTTGTATTAAATTTTTTTGTATTTGAGAGAAGTTACTATTGCCCCAAATAAAATAATTATATCAGTAGGTGACAGTTATTATGTATAAAAAGCATTGCTGATAAATCATTGAGAGAGCTTTAGAGGTAGTTAAGAATTATATACTGTAGCAGCAGGAGCTCAGCTCTCTCCAATCTAGGATACTCCCTTTTTTCAGAAAAGACTGATGTAACTCTGGGCCTCTCCATGAACTGTTTATATGAAACGGCATTTCCCATTTGGGATGGTTTTATTTCTGGATAAAAAATGGAAGCACACCACTCACCCTTCTCAGCAAAAGAAGAAAAGCCTGGTAAATATTCCTCCTGGTGTCTTACCCTTCTCTTTGATCAGAGTTTGGGGATGCGACAGTGCTTCTAGGCCAGTGTTTCCCAACCGGTGTTCCGCGGCACACTAGTGTGCCGCGAGACGTTGCCTGGTGTGCCGTGGGAGGGAGGCGGGCGAGTCGGGCGGCGAGAGGCGCGGCGGCGCGGCGAGGAGAGGCCGCCCAGCGCGGGGCTCTCGCCGTCTGCCTGCCTGGCTGCCTGCGTGGCGCTGATGTCACAGGGCTGTAACGTGCCCCACATAGGCACACGCGGGGCGGCGAGCTCCCTCCCTCCCACATCCCATCGCCGCTCGCTTCGGCCGGCCTACTGGGCTGTCGCAGGCGGAAGGCCTGCGCATGCGCGAGGTTTTCGCGCCTTCGGGATTCCTTTCACGCCTTCCTCCTCCCGGGTCCTTGAGAGCGTGGGAAGCGGCAGCGCGAGACCGGCGTTGAGCCTGGTAGGTATTGCGCTTGCCAAGGCAGTCATTTGGGAAATGAAAACTTGCAAAGCAAGCAACCAGTTCAATCTGAAGTACGTGTATGCTTAATATCCTGTATCTGAAACCTGTTCTGCCCCCTCCCCCACACTTGGTGCCATTTTCATCTACACATGCAGCAGAGTAAGTTGACCCAGAATAGTACCAATTCAGATGGCAGATGGGAGAATGACAGTGCTGAATGCTTTCCCATGTAGAACAGTCCCTGCAAATAAAAACCTAGCATATTTGGAAGAGGGATGCTAGCCTAACCATTACCTTCTATGCTGTTACTATTTTTTTATTTTTTTTACATAAGTAAAAAGTGACCTTTCCCCATCTGGCATGGTGGTGTGCCTCGAGATTTTTTTCATGAAACAAGTGTGCCTTTGCCCAAAAAAGGTTGGGAAACACTGTTCTAGGCAATGGCCATCCTTCTGGGATCTCCCCACCCCCCAAATGTTTGCAGATTATGATGTCTCCTTTAAAATTATGCCCTGACCCTGAGGGGTATAGAATGAATGAATGTGTAGCCAACATGGTGGTGGCATATTTCTTGAAGGCTCCAACACATCATTTGGGAATTGATGCCTGGAGATCCACAGGAGTCACTACAGCTAGAGAAATTCCACTTGAGTAGGGTTGTTTGCTGTGTTGAATCCTTTTTAGAGCTGCCCTCAGCGACTGTCTCTAAAGGAAGGTAGTGGCAGCAACAACTGTGCTCAGCATGGAAATCCCTGGCTTTGCAAGTGTTATGGTGGGAAACTCTGGAATCTCTTCTTCAAAAGAGAAGCTGAGCACAGGAAAAATAGAGCTTTTTTAGAATGGATTTTGGTGGAAAGCCATCCCTGCCCCCCACCCCAGTCCAAGAAACCAGGCCTCCCCAAAGCTTTAGACATAACCAGACCTAAAACATAGGGGGAAACGTACACCTGCAGTCATGGAAATGGCTGTGGCTCCATGTGTATATAACACGGTTCATGCTAATCTAACTCTATTCTGTGATATACTGAATTGTATGGCAGAGTTTGACAATGTGAACTCGCCCTTTAGACTTTAGGGAAAACAAAGCAAGTTCGGTAGGTGGGAATCTTGCTTGTTTCCAAGTACACATTGTGTAAGATTCGCATGCATATTCCTTTTTTGTCTTCTTAAAGTTTCATGGAAGGAGATAATCTTTAGTTTAAAGTGTGGCTTTATTTCTTGGAAGCTATGAAGAGAGTCACTGCTGGACTGATTCCCAGATGTGAGTTTGTGTAAATACCTCTTCCCAAGGCAACGTTCAGGTACACATGTTGGCGCAGAGTGGAGGAGCCTGATGGTTTTACTTATATAAGAGATTGCTCAGATTACTGATTGAAAGTATTAATCAGCAAGGGCATCTATTAAACATTCATGAGCAATGTCTGCAGATTTTAGCAAATTCCTTTCATTTAAGCAAAGATGATTATTGCTTTATTACTAAGTAATGTTTTGCGCTGGCGGCAATATGTGTGTGTGTATATATATATATATATATATATATATGGATGAGAAAATGAGAGATTTTTTAATTTTTGAAACCAATTGGTAAAATAAAATTGGATATGAAATGGCAGAATAAGAATGTAAGGATAACCTGCAGGATCAGGGCAATGTCCCATCTAGTCCTGTATCCTGTTCTCACAGCAGCCAACCAGATGCCTGTGGGAAACTGTTAGAATTCCTGCTCCATGTTTGCAGTCATGGGATTTTTGTCTTTCACATGAGGGTATATGTTTTGACTCCACAGAGTGTGAAGTGACGGAGACAGGATGTTTGTGTGACTGTGTTCCGTGAAGTGGGACTATTGTCCTTTGTTCTCTCTCTTTGCTATCTGATGCTAGAGAGAGAGAGAGGGAGCCATGTTGCAGTGCTCCGTGTGTGTTTATATGTAAATAAAGTCGATTAGCCAAAATGCTGAGTTGCTGAGGTCTGTCACGCAAGCTGCGAAGACTCTCTGTGCTGATGTCTGTTGACATTGGTTGCTGTGATGTTTGGGCAGAAGAAAGCTTTTGAAGCTCCCGACCGACCAGGAGAGGGGACATGCCAGGGTTCTACTTGTGTGTAGGACGAGCTTCTGACAGAAACTAGGGAACAGAATATGAGCACAAGAGCACGCTCCCCTCCCATGGTTTCTAGTCACTGTTATTCAGAGACATTGCTGCCTCAAGCTGTGGAGGTAAAGCATAGCCGTCAAGGCTAGTAGCCATTGATAACCCTCTCCTCCGTCAATTTGTCTAATCCTCTTTTAAAGCCATCCGAGCTGGTGTCCATCACCGCCTCCTGGAGGAGCGAGTTCCATAGTTTGATTATTAGCTGCATGAAGAAGTACCATATTTTTTGCTCTATAAGACTCACTTTTCCCCTCCTAAAAAGTAAGGGGAAATGTGTGTGCGTCTTATGGAGAGAATGCAGGCTGCACAGCTATCCCAGAAGCCAGAACAGCAAGAGTGATTGCTGCTTTCAGTGCGCAGCGATCCCTCTTGCTGTTCTGGCTTCTGAGATTCAGAATATTTTTTTTCTTGTTTTCCTCCTCCAAAAACTAGGTGTGTCTTGTGGTCTGGTGCGTCTTATAGAGTGAAAAATACGGTACCTTTTTTCTCTTTTAAATATATCTTTATTAATTTAAAATAAATACATTTATGAAAAAACAAATGTGCATACAAGTAAACAAACAAACAAACAAGCAAACAACAGAAGAATCAAACAAACCACCACACTATAAGATATAAATACCTTTTTTCTTATCTGTCCTGCACCTTCTAACATTCAGCTTCATTGGAGGTCCATGAGTTCTAGTGTTATGATAGAGGGAGGGAAACTTCTCCCCACTCACTTTCTCCATGCCATGTGTAATTTTGTAAACTTCTGTCATGTCGCTTCTGAATCTCTTTTCCTCTAAACTAAAAAGCCCCAAATGCTGCAACCTTTCTTCACAGGGGAGTCGCTCCCTATAGCGGTCATTTTTATTTTATTTTTATTTTCTGCATTCTGCTGTTTAGTTTGTTGGCCTAAGCGCTAGATCTGTATGACAAACTTAGGGAATCCCATTCCCTCTCTTGTGATTATCTACCACTTTAATTGAACGTAGCTGGTTGACCCTCACTCTTCTGGACTATTACTGCTCAAAGACTAAGAGACTACTTCTATCTCTTGTTAGAGGTTACCATAGTTTATTACGGCAGGAACAGGCATCAAGACAACATGCTCTGCATTCCTCTCACAATCTGGCTTTAAAGTTTTCCAGTCTGTCTAGAAAATTAAACTTGGATTATGTATTGGTCAGCATCAAGAAGCCCGTAAGATTTAAAAACATAATCTAAGCTTGCATTGTTCAGAATAGTGCATGTGTGTAGACTTCCCACAGTGCCTACAAGTCTCTGTTTCTTGCCCCTTCTGACTGAGATGGAATTTTAAAAGGCTCTAAAAAATTTTAATAGGCACTAGGTTCTCCACTAGCTGTCCCTGAACCTACTGATGATAGCTGTGCAGGAGGCTGGAAGCTGTGGCGTAGCGTGGGTTGTCAGCACCCGGGGCAAGGCAAGTCATTTGCGCCCCCTAACCCGTGGATTTTAGCACTGCGAGTGCGAGCGCACCCCCCCCAGATGTTGCGCCCGGTGCGGCTGGCCCCCCCTGCACCCCCTATGCTACGCCACTGGCTGGAAGAATCTTAAAAATTGACATCTTTGCTCCAACCAGCCTTCTTCTGCCAGAGCCAGAGGTGTTCATCGTTGCTCCCCTTCCCTCTCCAAACACTGCAAAATGGCTGTCTGGAGGAAGCAGGCAGAGGCAGCAGTATGAGTCAATTATTTATTTAAAGTAAAATATTTCTATGCCACCCTTCATTTAAAAAAAAAACAAAACCAGAGAAGGCTATGGGCAATATAATCTGATCTTCATAAAATAAATAAATTAAAATAATAAAATATACAATATCCACCATAGCTCAGACAAATCACTAAGAGCTTGTTATTATTCGCCCCAACATTCACTTGTTATTAAGCAGTTCTTGGAACAGATAACTGAAACCAATCAGAGTTGGTATTTGTCTTATTTCAGGGGGGATTTCCAGAGGCTAGGCGCCACCACAGAAGAGGCCCTCCCTCTACTCACTGTAAGATAGATTTGTGGAGGTGGTGGAACAACCAAGAGGAGAGGACCTGATTCGATCTCAATGGTTGGGTTGGTTTATACAGTGGTACCTCGGGTTAAGAACTTAATTCGTTCCGGAGGTCCGTTCTTAACCTGAAATTGTTCTTAACTTGAAGCACCACTTTAGCTAATGAGGCCTCCTGCTGCCACCGGAGCACGATTTCTGTTCTCATCCTGAAGCAACGTTCTTAACCCGAGGTACTATTTCTGGGTTAGCGGAGTCTGTAACCTGAAGCGTATGTAACCTGAAGTATGTAAACTTGCTTTAAACTCGGCCTGAAATTGGTAGCCAATGTGGTTATTTGAGGAATGGTAGGTAGTTTCACCCAGCAACCTTTCCTTTGCCAGCTGCTACAAATGGTGTGTGCAAAGCTTTTGTTTTTCCTGTGTGCAAGTTTGAAGTGTCTATGTGTGTCAGGAAAAGATGAAACAGGACTACCTAGGTCTCCCTAGATGTAGATCATTTTGTTATTGGCCACACTCCCAGAGTAGTCGTTTTGTGCTAGTGTCCACAAACCTTTTTCAAAATTTGAAATGTGCTCACAGGTTGGGGACCCCTTACCCAAAGCCTGTAATCTGACACTTCCTGTTCATTTGGTTTGGAGACTGCTAGCTAAGACAGAAGTGTGTTCTGCTGTGTGTCGTCCCCGTCCCTCCCCAAGACTGTATAAGAAATAAAAGGGCAATACTTACATATATCCCCAGGTTAATGAGGAGCAGGTTGTCTGTCTTTGAAAAGAATTTGGACTACCTTTGATTTTGTGCTCAATCCGCCAAGCTTTCTAAATATACTCAAGGAGTGCAGATCAATCTGTGAGTGAAAGGTGCCTTTCACATATGGGTGGTCTTCTTTCGGAGTCAACTCCTTGTACCCCTGCTTGCTCACTTTGGCACACTTTTCCTATTATACTCCATAATTTATATGAATTCATTAGCTGGACATAATCTAGTTAATAATAGTGTTCAAAAGGTCTCCCTTCAGGTGCCGAGTTACAATGCATTTTGTATCATTCCTGCCACCTCAAAAAATGAGTGTAAAGGGTTGAGCTGGGGCTTGAATTTAACATGAATTATTGCATCATAAATGTACATATCAAGCCTTATTGTGATGTCTTACTCCTCCTATTACATCACCATATTTTGTTCAAATAATTCAGTGGCCCAGAGGGAGACAGTTGCAATCAGACACACAGAATGCCAAGCAGGCAAGTTAAACCAAATGGTCAGAACATGTGGGATTTAGTTTGGGGACAGAAGGAGGGAGCACAGGTGTCTGTGATCTCTTAAAAGTTTGACTTATGTGCCATATCTACTGGGCCTAGCTAGTTAATGGCTTATATAAGATTTGAATTGGGACATCCTGGTCTTTATAACTGCAGTGTCTTAACTGCTGGACCATTTGAGTTGAATTTAAATGAACAGTACTAAAATGCGAATAAGAGAATTCTTGACTAATTTATTAACAGTGGTTTGGTGCTGATTTTTCTCCTAGATCTATAGTCATGTATTCCAAGAAATATCAGAGGCTATCTGTACTTCTAGAAAATGTTGCATATTACCTCCTAGATTTTTCTGTTCTAAGATACACCCTGTGCACCAGAGCCTGTGCCTAGATGTTCAAAACTGCTTTTCATCAGTGGGGTTTTTTTATTCAGTTTCCAGATTCTTCCAGGTATTCCAGTAATAGCATACAAGAAAGACTTCTTGTTTTTCAGCACCTCACAGCCTGTTGGGGGAACTGGAACTTGTAGAACAAGAGGCTAGTTTCAAGGTCAGTGTTACTCACTGAAAGATCTTAAAGTCTCAGCAGAAATGATTAAAAAATATATATTCTTATGTTAATAATGCTCTTAGTAATAAATGAACATTCCTTTCAAAAGCAAAAAAGAAGGGGCCTTGCCACCAAGGAGCCTACAGTCTAAATATGTGCCTTCAGATTGGCTCAGAAGTTTGTTTGTTTGTTTTAATTGTTGTGCCAGATAACTTTGGCTGCAGTCCTAATACCACTTAACTGGGAGTAAGCCCCATTGAAAGCAATAGGACTTACTTTGAGTAGGATTGCACTGAAAATCTTTTTATCATTGGGAAAACTATCAAATTGGCACTCGTAAAATACCATCAGAAGGTTTTCTTTTAGACAGTCACTTTTTTGTAACTTGTGAGGTCTTGAATTCTTAACATAATTTTTGACGGTCAGTTTTCATTCAAGTGATGCCTTATTTGAGTTCACCACTTCTAATTCTATAAATATAACTTCTTGCTGGCTGTTAACATTTGGTATGTTAATCAATGGAAGATATATATTTTTAATTCCCTCTGCTGTGTGGTAAATACTGAGAAAACTGGGCCATTTTAATTTTAGGAAGAAACTATTTATTAAATTTACATACCGTTCATCTGAGAATCACAGGGTGTTTTACAACATACAAACACAAAAATACATGGCATAAAAGCAAACAAAACAATAACACATAAACATAGAGGTCATAGATTGTTCAATTAGTCAACTATTGCCGAATACAGATATTAAAGGAATATAAAAAGGGGGGATGCTTTATTTATTAACCTGGAGTGTTAGCATAAACTATGTAATAATAATAATAATAATAATAATAATAATAATAATAATAATAATAATAATAAAATAAATAAATAAATAAATAAATAAATAATTTAATTTATATCCTGCCCTCCCCAGCCAAAGCCAGACTCAGAGCAGCTAACAACAGTAAAATAATACAATACAAAATAATAATACAAGGAGACTAGTGCAAAAAGTCTCCTATATGAAATGTTTGAGTTTCCTCTTGAGACCTCTAAAGGAATATCCATAATGTGAAGTTATTCTCCAGATCTTAAATTTTAGTTACATGATACACAGCTGGCATTTTCTTTGAAACATCTGGTGGGTGTGCACTGTAGGCTGTATGAGCCCTTTCCACTTTCTAGGGGGATGAGCCTTGGCAGTATTAGAGCTGGTGTCAAGACGCTGCATTGGAAGTTGTCCCACAGAAGACTGCCCAGATACTGAAAATCTGGCGGATGCAGCCTTACTTACTCTATTGTCTTTGAATAAATACAAATTCTGGTGACACTTTGGACTTTAAATAATACAAGATATAGCAGTGGAGAAATTTCAGTCTGGGATAAAGGTAAAGGGACCCCTGACCGTTATGTCCAGTCGTGGCCGACTCTGGGGTTGCGGCGCTCATCTCGCTTTATTGGCCGAGGGAGCCGGCGTACAGCTTCCGGGTCATGTGGCCAGCATGACTAAGCCGCTTCTGGCGAACCAGAGCAGCGCACGGAAACGCCGTTTACCTTCCCGCTGGAGCGGTACCTATTTATCTACTTGCACTTTGACATGCTTTCAAACTGCTAGGTTGGCAGGAGCAGGGACCGAGCAACGGGAGCTCACCCCGTCACGGGGATTCGAACCGCCAACCTTCTGATCGGCAAGTCCTAGGCTCTGTGGTTTAACCCACAGCGCCACCCGCGTCCAGAATAGTAATAAAAGTTGATTTTCATTCTAACATAAGGAACTTCCAGAATTTTGTCGTCAGCATAATTTGCACTGCAACCAAATTCCCAGTCAAGAGTGTTGGTCTGTCTAGCAGAGTATTGTCTATTTTGATTGGCAGTGGCTCTTCAAGGTACAGGCAGAGGTATTTCCTAGTTCTGTTGAGATAAGAGTCCCATTGAAGAATGCATGCACACACATACCTATATTAGGGCTGTTGGCTGATTAAATAATTTTTAATTGATCATGGGCCTTTATCCATTGAATTGGACGCAGACCTTTTGTACAATTAATTGGATACATTTAATTTTCATATGATAAAAAACCTCCCTGTGGTGCCTCTATGAGATATTGACAGAGATGTGAGATACAATAAACAAAAACTGCCACTCATTGGAAGAAAGGCTGTTAATAGTAACACACAATGACCAAAATAACTTCAGAAATAAATATGCCCTTAATTTTCAGCTCCGTCAGTTAAAAATTTCCCTCACTGATAAATGAAGTAAAGCTGATATTCTGATTTTAAAGCTTGCAGCCCTAATCTGTATATTTAAATTAATAGAAAATGGGAATGCATCTGCTACGACTATGCTCTCTTTCCATATCTGTTTTTGTTTTATTGCACAGAAGACTGCCCATCTATCTGTGAAGACTTGTAGCAAACCAGTTTGCCCTCCATACTTGAAGATTTTGGTTCCTCTTTTGCTCCATGTGGCAAATGGGTCAAGTCTGTCTTTCATGCATGACGCAAGGTAAGCTAGTAAGAAGACTGGCATTAGAAATGGATTGACCTAATTTTGAAAGTTTAACAATGAATATATTTTGTACATCTCTTTATAGGTGAGCTTAACTGGCGGCCAGAACCACCCAACATTTGTGTGTGTGTGTGTGAATCAATCAATAATTTATGTCCTTATTCATCTTACAAATACATTTAATGTAAAGTTTGGACTTATTGTGTGATGTTCAGCAATTTAGAATAAATGCATTGTCGGGGCAGAAATCAACAAGCCGTTCCTGTATCATGCAGCACATAACGGAGCGCGTTACTTCTGGGTTTCGCCGCTCGCGCATGCGCAGATGGTCAAAATGACGTCACACACTTCTGGATGTGAACGGGGCTCTGGAACGGATCCCGTTCACATCCAGATGTACCACTCTCTCTCTCTCTCTCTGTGTATATATATATATATATATATATATATATATATATATATATGACCTTAGAATTCCGATAACAGTTGTAAGAATGCCGTTTGTTTTATGTCTGCTTTGGTTACTATAATATGTAGTTAGGGCTAGCAGTTTGATATGTATACAGTGCAGGATTTTGCAGGGCACTTGACCATCTGAAAACTCAAATCTTAGAATCCCAGCTTTCATTTTCCTAGTCCCCATGGTTGCAGATATTTTTGTAGGTGTTTAGGCAATGCCTGCAAAAGGTTCGGTTCTGTGTAAAGGAGAAGCATTCAAACATACGCGTTTTCCTTAAGTTTTGAAGTTACACTTGAATCTTGCATGCAAGTCTTTATTTCTTATGTTGTGAGTTTTCCTTGTACCCCTGGCAAGATGACTGCCTCTATTTAAGATGCACAATTGTATTTTGTTTTAGCCACTGCCTCTTCGGCGGAAACCATTTGGTGTAATGAGTCAAACCACTTTTGTGCACTAGTCTAACAAGTTAATTGATGAAAGGATTGCTGCCCTAATCTGTGTATTTAGTCTCTCTGTCTACTTACAAAAGCTACATGAATTAGTACGCATTAGTCCAGGGATAGTTGCTGCCCTGCGCTTTCTGCAGATAAAGTTTTGGGTAATGCACTCAGGTGGTTCTTACTTAAATCAGCCACACTCAGTTATTTGGGCTCTTTTGGGACGATGGGCAGGATACAAATTTAATAATGAATATTTATTTTGACCAATATGTTATTACAAATTCTCATAGTTCTGGTAAATAGTTTTCGTATGACAACTATAAGGCTTCTTTTCTACAAAAAGAGATGTTTTGTTTTTTGTTAAGAATTATGACTGATCAGTGAGCGAGAAAAGGCCTTGCTAATCAATTTTAACATAATATTACTTTATAATGGCCCTTACTGGAGTCCATTTAATTACTGCAGTGGGAAACCTGTAATGAGTGTTTATATATAATATATAAATATATTTTTAAACCCCTCTTAACTGATCATGACTTTCTGTATCCTGTCTCATGGTTATAATTTGGGTGGGTTTTGTTACTGCATTCATGAATGGCTTAATGGTGGCTACCTGCTTATTTGCATCAATATAGTTAACCCAAAATAATGTAAATATTTGCAATAGTTGTATACCGCTTTAAAAAAAGAATACATTGATTTTAGTTTTTATTCTCATTCTGTTGTGTCTTACAGACCTTTCTGCAAACTACTAATGGGATGAACACAATATATCACTTTTATAATAGCGAGCTATTAAAGGCAAACATAAAGCAGTCTGAAGGCCATAAGTGCTGCCAACAGCTCCTGCTTTAATGAATTCCCTTTTAGATGTCCATTAAATGCTCATGGCAAATGTACTCATAATGGAAATGGCAAATCTAAATGGGTAGATATGAATAATCCATGGAGTTTAAATTCTGTTTATGATCATCTTCACATTTAGTTTTCAAGACAGCACAGTTTAGTTTTCATTACAGTTTGGAATAAAGAGGACAGGGAGTAATTGATTGCTTCAAGCAGATTAAAATCAATGGTCTTCTTTCCAAAGAACGAGTTCAATGCCATAATTCCAACTTTAAATATTGATTTAGGGAATTCAACACAATGTTTTGTGCTGTGTGAATTTTATATAAAGACAAATATTAATTTTATGTATTATATGTATGTATATAGAACCACGGCAAGGCTGTTAGCAGTATGTGCATGAGTTAATAGTGATCTATATTAAGTCATTTTGATATTATTGCAGTCATAATGAATCAATGATATTCCCGTCATCATTGTAATACTGTTTGTAACCCATTAGCACAGAGAAATTACAACCCATCATACCTCATTATAGTGATTGAGGGTTTATTACCATATTCTCAAATTGCTTGCTTGCGATAAAACTAAATAGGCACCAGACAACTGTAGGTAGACCATAGACTATGTGTTATCATACTAGGGTAATGAAGGATTGTTATAGCATAATAGGACAAAATCTATGCAGAAAATAAACTTGCCAGTTGAAAAGAGCCGGAGAGTATTTTTTATACTTGTCAGTGTATTAAAGGTCAAACATTTGTTTTCATCATACTGTTTAGCAAATTTCAGGAGTCATATGGCTTTTACACTTGAATAGGTGCTGCACTGGAACCTTTTAAAGCCTTTAGATCACATACTGTAACGTGCAGCTCGTACATAAACTGCCAAGCTCTATGGTGGTATTTAAATAGCATCATTTTTGTTGCAGAACTGTACCAATTATTTTTACTAAATCCCACTGTTCTATTGAGTTATGTGCATTGTTTGAGAGAAGGGGACTAAGAGTCACAATCAAGAGTGACACATCGTATGCCAGAAGCAACTTTTGGGCTCTCCAAACATTGAGGGACTCCTATCTCCCTGTTCGTTGGGACATGCCTTATGGTGTTGATGTGAGTCAGAGTCCCCACCCAGGCAAACAGAAAAGGGGCATATGTTATTGTTGTTGTCGTCGTCATCATCATCATTATTTGTTGAATTTTTTTGTCACTTTCTCTTTTGCCAAAGGCAGCTCAAAGCAGCTTACAAGCAAAAAAGAAAATAAACAAAAATCTGCATTAATATATTAAAATGCATGGATACATTGAAAGCAAACATAAATACAGTAAAATGCACAGATACATTAAAAACAAACACACGTTTCACCAATATTTTGGCACTTAGACTTTGGATAACTAAACTGAAAGGGCTGGTCATTGATAAATTATGAAAGCTCATTTCAAACTGGATTATTTTTTTTATCTACAGGGCAGGTAGAATTGCAAGCATATGCGAGAGTTTATTGTCCTGGGGTAAAATTTGTGTGTGTGTGTTTGTCTTCGAGAGAGTTTTTCTTTGTGTACTTATGTCCAACTCCGTTCTGG
Source organism: Podarcis vaucheri (assembly GCF_965113315.1). NCBI lineage: Eukaryota > Metazoa > Chordata > Lepidosauria > Squamata > Lacertidae > Podarcis > Podarcis vaucheri. The sequence continues at coordinate 118,229,503 of NC_138761.1, forward strand.
TGTAGTGGTTAGAGTGCTGGACTAGGAACTGGGAGACTCAGCCATGAAGCTCTCTTGGGCCTGTCACAGTCTCTCGGCCTAGCCTGTCTCACAGGGTGGTTGTAAGTATAACAACAGGGAGGAGGCAAATCATTTTATGCCCCCTTGAGATCCTTGGAGGGAAGGTAAACTATAAATGTAATAATAGAAATAAAAAATAAGTAAAGAGTACAGTTTCTACTGAGCTGCAATAAAATTGGAGCGGGGATGTCCTTTGTTATGGTTTGCAAGCCATGTATGGTTTCTGAGACGTTTCTCCTAGTCTGTGCTAATACTCTTGTGTTGAGTCACACTCTGTCTGGTAATATTGTGGGGAAAGGTCAAGGAGTGTATTTAAAGGGGAAATCCTTGTTGGCCGAGTTAACTCCCTTTTAATGATGTATTCCTCTATCTGAGAGGACTATCAGACTGTTTGTGCATTTGGGTTTTTATATTATCTGAAAAATATAATATCTGAAAAATATAATATCCAGTTGCTCTTGTCTACTGAGTTGCTCATTTATTTGGCCTTTTCTGAGCAGGTCATGTAAATGTGGTGTTTTATATCTTTCTAAAATGTTCTTGGGACCTTTCTAGTGCCTGAAATGGTGTCCTTCAAGGTACTGTTAGAACGTTTAGTGCACAAATTGTGATAGAGATGCAATAAATAAATGTTCTTTTGCTCGACTAATAAAAATTTGGCTCGGGAGTTAAGGAATAATTCAGAAGACTTAATAGTTTTGTGTTATTGACGGCATTAATCTACTTGAGTCTGAACAGCCCCTGGAAACCTCAATCAGGATTGAGCCTTGTTGCACTATGGATATGAGGCACGGTCCAAATGCCTGGCCCTGCAGTGAAGGAAAAGGCTCTGCACATCACACATTCAGAATTATGTTGCTTTTAGATGATATACATAAAACCCAGGAGGTCTTGAACATCATGCATGCTTTGGAACTTCTGGATCATGGTGGTGGTGTGACTCTGGAATCTGTAACAAATCTGTGCATGCATGTGCTTACTTTTTTGGGGGGGGCGGAAACGACTCTGAAAGTCAGGAAGTGTTTTTTTTATGGGTATTGGCAGAAAGTGAAGTTTGGTTTGATGCTAGAAGCTGCTATTATGAACCTGGACTATACTATTGATTTGTTTGTATCCTTGGCACAAATTTTATAGCAAGGCTGTGGAACTTGCGACCCTCCATAAGTAGGACTGCAATTCCTATTGTCCTTAACCATTGGCTACGCTGACTGAGGCTGAAAGGAGGTGGCCAGCCAACATCTGGAGGGTCACAGATTCCCCATCTGAACTATAGAAACCCAGAAGAAGAGCAAGTACACAGGGCTTATGTCAAGCAAGGTAGAAAGCCAGCTTTTCCCGTTTTAACTGCATGCAGTGGTCTTACAATATTGAATAGGTAAGATGGCTGCTGTGACCACTTAGAATTTTCATGAATGTATAGTGATCTGAAATTCCTGTTCTTTTAACATAAGTTTATTCTGTGCTCTCTCTTTCGCTCTTGACAACATTCCGTTTCTGTCTTGTTATGCATGGAGGGTCACATGTGACAAATGAATTACAGTGGTACCTCAGGTTAAGTACTTAATTTGTTCCGGAGGTCCGTACTTAACCTGAAACTGTTCTTAACCTGAAGCACCACTTTAGCTAATGGGGTCTCCTTCTGTCGCTGCGCTGCCAGAGCATGATTTCTGTTCTCATCCTGAAGCAAAGTTCTTAACCCGAGGTACTATTTCTGGGTTAGCGGCGTCTGTTACCTGAAGCGTATGTAACCTGAAGCGTATGTAACCTGAGGTACCACTGTACCTAGCTGAAGGACATGGGAAAGGGCAAATTCTCATGTGGGATTTTGTTCCAACACATTGGTCATGGGGCATTTGCTGGTTCAGCTACCTCTTCCCCTCCGCCCATCTTTATTATTTACTGTAATTTCCCGTGTATAACACGCAGCCATTTATAAGACAACCCCTATTTTTTTGAACCCAATATTAAGAAATCACAATTTCTTGAGTTGTTGAGCTTTTCAGTGTGGGGGAGATCTCTCACCTGCTGGCCTAGCCACCACCAATCGCAACAACCACGATGCCCCCCTCTATATATAAAAGGATGTCACATAGAGGAGGGAGAAAGGTTGTTTTCTGCTGCTCCGGAGAAGCGGACACGGAGCAATGGATCCAAACTACAAGAAAGAAGATTCCACCTAAACATTAGGAAGAACTTCCTGACAGTAAGAGCTGTTCGACAGTGGAATTTGCTGCCAAGGAGTGTGGTGGAGTCTCCTACTTTGGAGGTCTTTAAGCAGAGGCTTGACAACCATATGTCAGGAGTGCTCTGATGGTGTTTCCTGCTTGGCAGGGGGTTGGACTCGATGGCCCTTGTGGTCTCTTCCAACTCTATGATTCTATGATCTGTATATAAGATGACCCCCTATTTTTGCCTATAATTTTTCAGGGAAAAACATCGTCTTATACATGGAAAAATACAATACTCTGTGTGATGCAGTATCGCAGAGGAGGCTATGGAAGAGAGGTAAAAAATGACTCTTGATGGCCACTAAATTCAATTTCTGCAAGTGTACCCATACCTGTACATCCTAAGAACCTAAGTTACTATAATGCCTGTTCATATGCTTGTTCACCAGGACAGTTTTACTACTGAAAGAAACTTGTCTTCATCCAAAGAGCTGCCACAGTTTGGGAGGAAAGAGTAAACAAAGAGGGATAGTATAGAAAGGATTCATTGGGAGTCTCCAAGAATGGAGGAAAGAAGGAGGTTTTAGAAGGTATATTCTCTGCATGTCATGATCTTTGAGGAGGACAGTGTTTGCTCCCTGTCCCACTTCAGCCTGTCAGTGGTAAGAAAACTGGTGATATGGTAATGCCATGATAGATCCTCTCCACGCTGCCTCATGCAAGCCCTTTATCTTCCATCCATCACCTTCCTTTGTGTATCTTCATTAATCCAAGATCGAAAACTTCAAAAAGCAAAGCATTCTCATATATATAGGAACAAAGAGCAAGCAAAGATTAAAGACCATAGAAAGACAAGATAAGAGAATAAATAAATTAACAAAAACAAAAAAGAGGGCCTTCCGATTCTCTTGTCTACCAATTGTATCTATAACAATTATTTAAAGTATTCGAGGTATACACTCCCAGTTTACTTCTAGCTGTATTAATGTCCAGCTTTTTTTCAATCTTCAACTCCAAGCACCTCAGATTCGCCTTTTTCCACTCAAAAATCAAAAGTAGCTCTTCACTTATTGTTGTCATTAAGTGTCCAAAATAATACATCTCCAAGCCAAGATGATAAATTTCTCCCCAACGGTTCCACATATCTTAATACTATAATAGTCCCAACTTATTTGCTTGTTGTATCTTCATTAAATCTTCATTAAATCAAACTCAGTTCCATGTTTCTGCTCTCATTTCCTGTTAATCATTTTTCACCCTGTTTAAAAGGGGAGGGGGTCATCCATTTCTTCCAGTCTTCTCTCACACCAACCACCATAAGCTTTGGGGCTTTTTGTACTGTGTTCACTTCGATTTGTGCACTTGAACCTTTCCTCAATTCCATCTCTACCTGCCTCCTAGTGTTTCTGATTGTAAATCCATTTATCTCCCCGGTATCATAGCAGCTTCCTTTGTCTGTTCCAGTCCTCCAGACAGCTGCAAGGCCATCCCCTCCAGTTCATTATTTTCTGCTGTCTCATGAACAGGCAGAAATTGATCAAAATCTCCTCCCACAGGTCCAGTGCATTCTTCATTCTTCACTCTTACAATTCCACGTATTTTGACTCTTAATTCTGACAACTGTTCGTTTAGTAGCCGTTGTAAAAAAACCCACCCCAATCTGTGGGGTATGCAACATTATTTTTGCCATATTCTGTTTAGTCACCCACCCACCCCTTGGGAGACTCCACTTCCAGGAAGTTGTGCCTGCCTACACATTCCTTCCACACAGGAATCAAATAGAGTTTCGCTTTTCACAGCAGACACAACATGCCCAAGATGGAGATTTATAGGCAGTGTAAGCTGAAGATTTATAGCAGGTTCAGAGCTACTTTATCAGTTGTAATCTTTCAAAGTCTTAAGTAGTTAATTTAAGCTTTTTGGTTCCTTCTCAAGCTTGTTAACTAGCCTGTTAGTGCTTTATCATCACCCAGCAGCCCACTTCCTTTCTGGATACTAATTAACTGGCAGATAGAAAATCTAGTTCTTATTTGCTTCCAGTCTTACAAATAGTTAAAAGAAGGAGTTTTGTCGAACTTGTGCCCTAAATGGGTAATTGTGCGGTGTTTGGGCCAAGTGGAAAGTTCCACACTCGAGATGTTCATTCTGAAAACTTCCTTTTCTCTAGTGTGATGTTGTATTCTTCCAAGCCTTTGGGGTTTGCTGACCTCCCTTATCTCAAAAGGGAGTTTGGTAACCAAGATTTATGCCTTGATTATATCTGACCACCACGTAATTATCGGAAGCATCGGCAGCCAATAACTTAGTCCGCCATCTTTCCTCCCCAGAAGTTGTGGTGATGAACTTCAGTTTAAATGTCCTGGCATACTCAACGAACCATGGTTCAAACAAACTTTGGCTTTGTGTTGTGTCAGTATCGTGTTGTGATTGTACTACTGTATATTACTGTAAATGAGCAGAAAATATTCTGTTCTGCAGCATAAACAGAATGCCATTTAGGATGCTACTTTTAGTGCAGGACTTCAACAAGCTGAGAGCCTAAGGGTCTGTTCATGCTCTCAGAGAACTGGCTGCCAATGAAATTCTTCACTTTGCTGGTCCCTAGGCCAGCAGAGTACATATCTCAGCCAAGGACTGACCAGTATATGTCTCCCTTAACAATAAAACTGATTCTTGCCATTCCCTCATAAAATAAAGTACATCCTCCAGAGACTACACATTGAATTAGATGTTACAAGAGCTGACCTGATGCAGAAAATACAAAACAAATATTATGAATACCAAATAAAGCTATATTTCACCGGTGGTTTGTACTTCATTTTTTGAGGTAATGGCTGTGAACCCTGGTTGGTTTTGGGGTTGCTGTTTTTTCTTCCTTTATTTCATATTCCTTATGGGATTGTTATTGTAGCTTCATAATGAAATATTGAATTTTTTATTTATTTTTAACTGATTCCTAGGGCACGTAGGAACATAAGGCAGAGATTGTCCTAGTTGTTCCTTACAAGACCTCCCTGGGTCTTGTCACATAGGCTGGATCTTATGAGCAAAACTCAATTGCTCATTCTCAACCCTGCCTATTACTTCTCACAGGTGGAGACTGAGCAGCAACAGCTCCACAAACTAAGGTACCCATGGTGTCTCATTCTCATTCTGCCATGGTTTGATATTGCATAATCCACAGATTGTTGAATAGATTTCGAAAAACATGGTGTTTTCTTGCATGTTTTATTTTATTTTATTGCCACTGTATTTTAGATGCTTATTTTGCTCATAAGTTGGAGTAAAGGTGTATTTACTCATAATAAAAGTATTAGAAAAACTGTCAATAGATTTTCTGTTATAATTTAATCATCTGATATCTAAATTGTTGATAATGTGATCTGCTTGTTAAGCAAAAGTGTCTGGAGAAAATGATGGATTAATTGACTGATGGCTAAGGTTTCTCTCAAATATAATGGCTTACCCAATTTGATTTGATTTGTGTAAAATAACTTTCTCTAATAAACAATTTGCTCAGAGGCAATAGAAGAAATGAATGGTTATCAAACCAAACTTAATTAGTCTATCCTAGATTGATATTACTTGGGGAGTCTTCATTTTAATTGTGAAGGGCTGGATACAAAGAGTTTGGTTCATTATATTTTTTCCTGTATAAACACTATTGTGTAACTACCTATGGAATAATAACATGTGAATTCATTTTAATAAATGCTTGTAAAGTGAATTAGCTAATCATGCCACACTAAACATGATTCCTTTAATTATTTTCAATATTTAACTGGTACTTCAGTGTTGTTGTAGTTAGTCTGTAAAAGTGATTTGTATTTGATCTGCCAAACTAATTATATGTATAAAGCACACAGCTTAACGGTTTTGCAATACCCTTAATGATCTCCTTCATACCAAGGAACACATTTTAAATTATGGAAAATATCGCAGAGGAAGAGCAAGATATTAACATACTCACAGAGGAAAGTAAAAATGATCAATATATTTTGTAGTACTAATAATTTTCCTACTCTCTGAAGATGAGTTCTTAAAACAGTTCTGTCCCTAAGAAGGATATGAACACTTTTTTTAAAAAAAAATCTTGTTTTATTAATGTCATTGACATGGTATTTCTGAATAGGGACCGCTTTTGATTTCTTTGAGATGTATTTCTATAGTGTTCCTCTGTATTCTTTTGGCATTTCTTCAGTGTGTCTTCCCTTTACAGCCCTGAATAGGGAAGTTTTTGATGTTTAATGGTTTATTCTGTTTTTGTATATGTTGGAAGCCACCCAGAGTGGGTGAGGCAACCCAGTTAGATGGGTGTGGTAGAAAGAATTTATCAACAACAACTGCCAGTGTACAAAACTATTCTCATCTAGAATTATTATTATTATTATTATTATTATTATTATTATTATTAACCTTTATAAATGGGTTGTTTTATGTAGTTTTGCCCGTCACAGAGAAATCACTAAGGGGAGAGAAATTATCCAACCTTTGCCCAGCCATCACTTGCTAAAAGTATCAGCTTTTGGCTGTGTATAGCAGCTCTTGTCAAAAGAGCTGGAGAATCAGGCAGAACACATGAAGTCTTCTGTTTGTTTTATTTAGATGAATAAACTGTCATTTTCCTGATGGTCCACGTGGACTATAAGAAGTTTCTAATACAAATCAATGGGTCCATGTTCCCTTAGAAGAACTCATATTAGAAACAGGAGAGATGAATGGCTCTCTCAAATAAAAATGAGGAGTTATCGAGTGATGAGTTCACAACTACTCTCTTAAATAGCTGTTGTTTAACCCTAGCAGAAACTTTGATGGTAAAGTACTTTTGTACTGTCAGCACAGTGGGGTATCAACTGATCCATTTTGGTGTGTTTGTTTACTGGTGAGATCACTGATGGAATGAATACACAGTGTCTTAGAATTCTTCTGACCTTGATCACACAATAGGTAAAAAAATAGCTTCCTCACTTGACTCCCATTGTAGTCCTCTCATGGGACAGTTGTTGGTCCAGATTGATAAGGACAGACCATTCACAGGAGAAAATAGTATTTTCTTCCTACCACTTCCAGTGTTTTCCTTGTTGTGGGTGTTTTCCCCCCAGTGTGTCTAGTAGGGTCAGGCGTTTGGATATTATTGGGTAATTAGCAGTGCTTTTTTCTAAAAAATAAATAAAAATGTTTAGAGGTACTCTCATGTTCCTACTCATATTGAAATACTGCCCCTCAATGAGGCCAAACTTAGATTCACAAAATGTTTAGGGGTATGCGTATCCCTGCGTCCCCGCAGAAAAAAAGCACTGGTAATTAGTAACAGTTTTCCAAATGATTTTGAGTTTTTTTAGAGGGAAATTCTACTTCTGGAAAATTAAGCTTTGCTCTTTTCTTTTTTTCAGAATTGTGTAATAGGGTATTGAAAACCCTGTAGTATGAATTTCCCTGAAAATCTGTTGAATATGAATTTGCTACAAGATTTTCAGTTTTCCACAATGTAAGTTGGATTTCCTTTGTTTAATCCTACTTTTCACACACAATTGAATGGCTTGTTCTACCTTTTCCCTTACAGTGAACCTTGATAGGAAGCAAGTGGTGTACTATGTCTAGTTTGATTGTCTTTTCTGTGGTTCTTAATTCAAAAGTAAATGATCTTTGTTAACTAGTAAATGTTGAGGTTTTGTTGTTGTTGTTGTTGAGTCGTTTAGTCGTGTCTGACTCTTCGTGACCCCATGGACCAGAGCACACCAAGCTCTCCTGTCTTCCACTGCCTCCACAGTTTGGTCAAACTCATAATGTTGAGGTTACTAGGACTCAGTAGGAACATATAAAACATGGTTTGCACAGCTAAATTTGGCTTAGGGCCGTAGGGGTGAACAGATCTGATCTAGTTACAAAGGTGGGACATTTTGTTTTTAAAAGAGATGGTACTGGTATCTGTAATTTCCATGATGGATTCTGTCAGACGCAGAGATGGCGACTTGGCGCTTGATAGCGAGCTTGAGGACTGGAGAGGAGGTTAAATAACATGAAGTCAGTGCTATTTTTGACTATCTGAAATGCCCTTATTTTGTGGGACTTCAATGCATTTAAACCGTGCATAGTAATGGCACTCAAGCCAAGTAATGACGAACTACATCAGCTTCAGTAATTCTGTGGTTTGCTATTTTCATGTAATGTGTTCTGATTCTTCTATTACTTGGAAAAATATTTATTATAGAGTTCCGTCTTAAGGATATCCATTCGCACCCATTTTTTTTATACAAGACACTTTTATACAAGACATAGTGTCTTGAAAGGGACTCCAGGTCCAGTTTAATCATGGAAATGGAGAACATTGCCTGGGACAAATGGGAAGGTTTCAGATGTTAAAGCAGTACTTCATGTCTTGTCTTTATTTGGACATTTCCAGGGTGTCGGTAAGTTTGTGGCAAATGAGTCCAATCATTGTAACCCAGACTGAGAGAGTTTTATTGCTGAGCAAACATCTGGGAATGTAAGTGAAAAGGTTGAGAAAAACCAGTAGGTGTCTGCTTGTTTTCTGGCATTATAATCTTTGCAGAATGTTTCACCACAAGTCCTAGGCTCTGTGGTTTAACCCACTGCGTAACCCGGGTCCCTTGTGGTGGAGGTTACATGACATAATTGTGATTCAAGGTTACTGGCAGGTAGGTGGCTTTGCACACCTGTCGCACGTGGGATGGAAGGAGTGGGGGAAGCAATCTGGCACGATCCAGTTCCCCACTTGTGACCTAGAGGGTCAGGTAGTTGAGGGACATAGTTGAACCTGATGGTTGCCATATGTTCCCTTTTTTATGGGTAGAGTTGTCATGGCGATCCATAGTTAAAATTGAAGTCGGCAAATGTGGCCTCTGTTTTGCTCTTCAAAATATGGCAGCCCTACACCTGCCGTCTCTCCTGAGTCTTTCCCACTGCTTCCAACCTCCTGAACAGCAGGTTAAAAATGTATTATGCACACCAGCGTAGCAACCCCTGCCAGCGCCGTGGGGGCAGCAGGGTATACCTGCACACTCCCCTCTGCACCATGGCTGTGAATGCATCCAGCCTGGGAGGGAAGCAACTGGCATGTGCCAGCCCAGTGCTGTCGGGGAAAAACATTGTGGGGTGCGCTGCTGGCAGGGCGCCCAGGACCTGAGGGAAACCTGCAGGCTGGCGCATGCCAGCTGCACCCCTCCTGGGTGCCCCTTCCAAGTGCCCTCCTGGCAGCACAACCCACCCTGCTTTTTCCGGCAGTGCTTGGCCTGCTGGTGGCTGGGAGGGATGCAGCAGCTAGAATCCGTTCTGTGATTCTCTTCGTCTAGCGGTTTTTTCGTCTTGCAAAGCAAGCCCATTGACGGATTAGCGGATTAGCGCTATTAGCAGCTTTTAGCGGCTTATCTGCAGATCGGATCAGCTGATAAGCGGCTTAGCGGCTTAGAAAAAGGGGGGAGGGGAAAAAACCAGCAGGAACTCGCAAGACATTGTCGTCTTGCGAAGCAAGCCCATAGGAAATTTGTTTTGCGAAGCACCTCCAAAATGGAAAACTCTTTCGTCTAGCGAGTTTTCCGTCTTGCGAGGCATTCGTCTTGCGGGGCACCACTGTATATATGTGTGTGTGTGTGTGTGTGTGTGTGTGTGTGTGTGTGTGTAACCTGTGTAAGACAATAGATTGTACCAAGCAGATACTTTCATATTTACATAGCTGTAATAATGGTGCAGTCAAGATTTGCTTGTAGGAATTATCAGTATAGCGGACCCAAAATTGCCTGTTGCTTAGAAGCACTCCAACCCCCTTGCAGCGTCCATCCTGCATCTACAGCGGTACCCCGCAAGACGAATGCCTCGCAAGACGGAAAACCCGCAAGACGAAAGGGTTTTCTGTTTTGGAGGCGCTTCGCAAGACGAATTTCCCTATGGGCTTGCTTCGCAAGACGAAAGCCCATAGGGAAATCTCCGGGGACCTGTTTTAAATTGCTGGCGGTCGGGAGCAAAGACTTTCGCCCACAGCCGGCCTTCAGAAGAGGTCCTGGACCTCTTCTGAAGGCCGGCGGGGGGCAAAGGTCTTTGCTCCCCCCCCCCGCCTGCCTTCCCGGGACAGCGGAGACTTCTCTGCTGTCCCGGGCGATCTTAAAATGCTGGCGGGCGGGAGCGAAGCGTTCGCTGCCGACCCCCAGCATTTTAAAATCTCCCTGGGACAGTCTCTGCTGTCCCGGGGAGATTTTAAAATGCTGGCGGTCGGCAGCAAAGCCCTCTTGTCCCCGGAGCTTGCGGGGCGGGAGGTGGGAAGAAGGGCTTTTCTTCCCACCGCCAGCCTTCAGAACAGCCTTCTGAAGGCTGGCGGTGGGAAGAAAAGCCCTTGTCCCCCCCCCCAGCCTTCAGAAGAGGTCGGGGGACAGACTGTCCCCGGACCTGGTCTGAAGGCGGTTTCCCTAGGGACGCATTGATTGATTTTCAATGCATTCCTATGGGAAACCGTGCTTCGCAAGACGAAAAACTCGCAAGAAGAAAAAACTTGCGGAACGAATTAATTTCGTCTTGCGAGGCACCACTGTATAATGCTATGACAATGTGTAGAAACGATCTAGCTGCTTGGACAGAGCTCTTGGCAATAGCATTGACAGCATAGCTTCTTCTGGGGCTTGAAAGGTGGGGAGGAGTTTGACGAGAGCATTGGCTGTAGGTCTCCAGTTACTAATGAATAAGACACCCATTATCATGTTACTTTGGTTCTGCACGTGTATTAAATAGCTTCATAATACCCACTAATGGCCAGCTGCTTGACATTATAACACTAATACTCCATCAAAGATGTCTAGACTAAATGGTGTTAAAGCTGTAGCTGTATTTAAGGTTGCGCTAACTTTTATTCAATTAGGGAGCATTTTAGAAGAAAGAGATCTTGATTTCCTGTGTGCATTTTTAGGGGGTGGGTCGCACTCAGAAAGTCATTTTGCATTTTGCAGCAATTGCTGCAAAAGTAAAGAAGGTAAAGGGCATGTATACAACGTACACTACAAAACTTGTACAGTTAATGGTTGTACAACAATTAAAAACAACAACACTTGTCTACTTAAGAACTGAGGCCGTTTCTTACTGCTTATACGCAGCATTGTGATGTTTGCCAAGGGAGGACAAAGACAAACATGCTGCCATTGTGAGAGCATAGCTCAAGCTTTTAGACGGAAGTGTTTTTTAAAAGCACCAATTTCACAAGAAAAAGCTGGATCCTAGAATGTAATTAATGAAACATTTTATTTTGTATTCTGCTTCTGATAGTCATCCAAAGAGCCATGCAAGACCACTGAATATCTTGTTCCTTTTCAAATCTTGAAAACTTGCTTTAAGTTGAAAAATTCCAGAGCAGAATTCCCTACCTACTACTGCATCCTTTGCAACAAGGTGGTTATGGAGCCACACCTTGCTACAGGCTGCTGTCATTGATCAAATGTTGAAATAACACTGTCTAGCAATTCTGGTTCACATGTCTTCATTCTCTGTCTTTGAATTACCATGAATTTGAGGGAGGTTGCTCTTGGGTGTCGCCTGCTAATAAACGCCAGAAAGCTGGTCTAAGTGTGGAATTCACTGGCGCGCTATGCTGAACATGTTGTCTTGAATGATCCCCCCTTTCCTCTTCCTGTGCACTGTTCTGGGGGTTCCCTCACACACAGACACTGAGCCAATTTGAGGAGGAGGACAAGGGAAGGTGCGGGAGGAATGACCCATTGCACAAGCAAAAGTCCTTGTGCAGGGCTTCGACTCACTAGGTGAGTTTCACATAAAAGGTCTTCAAGTGACCTATCTAGTAAAGTGAGGGCATTTGATAGTGATTGTAACACTGCAACTCGTAAGTCTTACCATTACTTTTTGTTTCTCAGTATTATAAAGGCATGTACTATTCTTCCCTCCTTTTTTTTTTCTTTTTTGGGGAGGGCATAGTTATCTCCCCCCCCCAACAAACTCCTTATCCCTTCTCTTTGCCCTCTCCATTGGAGGTATTCGTTTTGACTAGGCCTACACGGTTGGCGCTGTAGGCTAAACCTTTCTGATCAGAAGGTCAGCGGTTCAAATCCCTGCGACGGGGTGAGCTCCCGTTGCTCGGTCCCTGCTCCTGCCCACCTACCAATTCGAAAGCACGTCAACGTGCAAGTAGATAAATAGGTACCACTCCAGCGGGAAGGTAAACGGCATTTCCGTGCGCTGCTCTGGTTCGCCAGAAGTGGCTTAGTCATGCTGGCCACATGACCTGGAAGCTGTCTGCGGACAAACACTGGATCCCTCGGCCAGTAAAGCGAGATGAGCGCCGCCACCCCAGAGTCGTCCGCAACTGGACCTAACAGTCAGGGGTACCTATACCTTTACATATACAGCAGAATAAAATGATGAAATCTTTATTTCTGCTATCGATTTTCTGCTATGCAGTTTTATGATAGTGGTTATTGTTCCTTATGCCCTTTTTATTGATTTTTTTTTGCATTGAGAATTAATATTTTTATTATTATAATTTGCTCTGTCTGGAAGCCACCTTGTGGTGGTTTGGCTAAAATTGAAAGCCAAGGTGCGGATATTTTAAATAAAATATATAAATAACATCCTATTATGCTGCCTATGCCTGTGAGCCTGGGTAAGCAGAAGATAGGGTGAAAACATCAACATTATTTGCCATGCCTCTAGTGCGCATGGATTGCACCTATAGTTTTGTTTGGGGTGCAAAGTTTGGGCTAGCCAAGGATTGGCATATAAAAAATACAGAGGAACAGGTGAAATATGGGCAAATTTGTTTTGGTGTGTTACTGTGCACTTGACATAAATATGCAGCCCTTGAGAATATTTCTGTTCTTTTACATCTAGATAATACATGTGTGTGTATGTGAGGCGAATAAACGTAAGCAGGGGGTGCCATCTTTGCTTTTATGGAGAAACGGTGTGTTGTGCTTCTCTTAAGAAAAAAAGAGAAAAGTGCATCCATTTACAGCCTCTGATAAATGCCGTGTCTCCGAGAATAATGCTTGAGAACTGCATGCTGATTTTTTGATGGCTCAAAACTCCTGGAATAAAATGAGAACAAACTGCCTTGGTCCAGACAAACCGGTAAACAGATTTGGTATGAATATGGGAGAGGGCTTCAAACTTTAATTCCAGAACCACTTTTTAAAAGGCCTGTGTCAACCATACCCCAATAACTCGGGTTGCAAGGATGCAAGAGCGAAAGGTTAAGTTCTCGTTGCCAAGTGTGCTCCTCGTGTATGCATTATCTTGCTTTCTTTTACCCCCCTTCTAATGGTCAGTATTATCCATATTGTGTACTGTTTACATGTTGGAGATCTTGTTTGGATTTTACTTGGTGATTTGATATTAATTTTTAATGTGAAAGCACTTAGCATTAGGAGTTTGACATTTTGTCTGACCTTAATCACCAGGAGGATCATGAGAGGTTTATTCAGTGGGAAGAGAACTGTTACAGCACTGACAAAAATGATGGGAAATAAGTAAACAGCCTTTTAAATCTTCTCCAGAAATCAATAGGGTTTAAAGATGATGGACGCTGGTGTTTTTGTTCTTTTTTGTTTTTTTGCTGCTTAAGGACTTCAACCTTTTACGGGAAATGTCTTCGAGAAAGTGTCAGCAATTTTTTTTCCCTGAGCACAATGAATCATTGCTCCAAATAGAACACTCTGCATAGGAGCACTTCATCATTTATTACAGTGATGATGTAGTATGGTACTTATTGGGGTAATGCAGTGGATGTTTTGCAATTTAGTGCTTTAGGGGGGAAAAAAACCTGATGTAGGCCTTCATAAACTCTTTAATTGTTGTATCGGTAGACACTTCCTTTGTAAAACATAAATGGAGAAATTGGCGGTTTTTGTTCCTTGAGTGAAATGCTTTCTTTTCCGTCCCCTCCTCCCATCGCTCCTCAGTCAGGTTTCCTTAAGGTCAGCGAGAGCTTTGCTAAAGTGACAGTTGTCAACATCATTTAATAACTAAAGGTAATAGTTCTGGAGTAATTGAATCAGCAGTCTTTTTAAAAAGGCACAGGTTTTGAATTGCCAAATAACAACACATAAATATATATTCCGTTTCCATGAATGATTTATTAGACACTAAGCTGATGCAGAATTTAGTAATGTATCCACAAACAACTACATTCAGACTTGAGTATTCCTGCATTGATTTACATCGTCATTCGCATGCTCTGCTGGTTTCTTATGTATTAGCCGATACTGAATTCATTTTTGAAATTGCCAAGTATATGATTATTTCAGACTAAGCATGCTTGCTATTAAACAGTAATTGGGGGCTTCAAAGACTTCACTGGATTTGTTTGTATCTGTATACAACTGTATGCTTTGAATAAAAATGAAAGATTTAATGTGTGTTTTGCAAATAGACCTTTTACCCATTGGCCATTAGAATAGGAGCAACTCTATGCTAATACCTAAGTATTCCGCACATACAGTACTTCTAATTAAAATTATCCCTTAGATGCCTAGTACAAAGTCACTTTTGATTAATGATGCAATACTTGGACTCTGATTCTTATTACTGCTTAGCTAGAATTATTTTCGAGCTGAATGGAAAATGTTTTAATTTCTCAAAGCCACGTGCCAATGCCTAGTACTGGGACCTATTTATGGCAATTCTTCCTAATTTCTTGTGAAGCAATCTATGCTTGCCATTAGCTTTTCCCCTCCTTTAAAAATATTTTATATCTTTTGGGGCTCATGCAATAGCGAAATAACATTGGGCTTTTGATCCGAGAGGATTCAGAGTTTGTCTCCTGTTGAGGCGTTAAGACGGTTTGGACCCTAACAATGCCCTACTCTCATGTGGCATGTGTTGTTTTTATACAAACTTTGCCATACGGAAGAGGTGCAAAGTAGTATAGCAGCACAAGGCTATTCGTCTTTTAATGCTTGATTTGTTAGCCACAGTGAGTACCTTCCTTTTGGAGTGGGAATAAATCCCTATTATTTATAGATAGATAAATAGTAGCTCTGTGGGTTGAGAATTTCCAGAGGTGGCAGTCTTGCCATCAGTTGCGCAGAAGTAACAAGGATCCAGCATTCTTGTGGGGAAGATTAGCGGAGTGGAATTGGATAGCTGTGCCCTGCTTGTCTAACTCTTTGTAGAGAGCAAAAAAGCATTTGCTATAGATTCTGACCACCATGAGGTTGTGTCAGTGCTGCTGTGATGACCCTTGGGGCTAGTTCACAACACACACACACACACACCCAGAAAAAAACACGACAGCAACGAAATCCTGAAAGTCCATTGAAAATATTAAAAAGTATTAAAGTCTCTGAGGTAATCAACATTTAAATGTTTTTAGAAATTTTGATAGTATTTTTTTTAGTATTGATATGTTTGCTGGCCTGGGCAGGAAGGGTGGGGAAATTAATTAATTAAGCAACCAATCAAGCATATGCATTGTGTGAAGATCTTGAGAGAACTGCTCCTCTATCTAGATTGTTGAAATTCAGACATGCCTTCTGCATTTTTAAATTGTATTTAACAATACGTTTATACCTCTTAACTGTAAATAAAACTTTTGGTAAAGCTGTTTACCAAACACAACAACCATAAAAGATACACTCAAATGATCGATTACAAGCAAAAGCAAATTTTAACAAGCATGCACTGCCAACTTATATTGGTTGGCTGCTGGAAACAGAATGGCTGGGCTTTGCTCAGATGAGGAGCAAATGAATGCAGGGGTGTGGTAATAGTGGCCAATCTCTGAAACACAATAAACCACCCAGCCCCCCAAATATGCTGCTAAGCTTCCACACCTGACTGTGGATGTATAAAGGGCTAAGAGAAATCCGGATTAAATAATAAGGTTGACAGTGTTGGGAGGAAGATGCAAAAATCTTGCATGCATGGGCAGCGCCAATTCCAAAATAACCTTTCATCCGGAAGATCATCAGAGAGAGAACTGAAGTTCATGTGCTTCAGTTCCCTTGCAAAATATGATATTCTCTATGCAACCAGTAATGTTCCCCCACGCTGTAACCCCATTAACGTTTTAGGCTGCAATGTGCAATAGCCAGGGATAAAAGAAGTCATATGGGTGTGTCATTATTATTTATATTTCACTGTCAGCAAGCATGGTATCTTACGGAGTGACATAGACAACATAGATTTCCCTGACCCTAATGAATTTATAGTCTATAGACAGTGATAAAACAACAGAGGAAAAGGGAGAGGGAGAGGCAGTGGAAGAAGAATGTGTGCAAATGCTGTTCTGCCTACTTAAAGCTTGGCTATAGCTGGGAATGGATATTAAAATAATAAGCCAAGGGCCATACCAAGCTGGATTTTGAGGAGGGACTAGGAGGAACGCAGTGTACAAGTTTAGAGAGGAAGCATTGTGCATAGAAGGGCAGCAAGGGAGAATGGTAAGAGTTGTTTAAACAATCTTTGGATATTTTGCCTATTGCAAAACGGTTGTTGTTGGCGATATGCAACATCGTGTAAGCAGAAGACAAGCACACATAAGGAATTTTCTCTCCCCAGTCCCCAGCAGTGCATGGCATCCTGAAAAGTCTCTCGGGGGGACGGAGTTACTAACATTGTGGAATATGTTGTGTGCTGCTGCAGTGAGAGAAGGGGGTTGCCTCAAATTGGGTAGAATAATCCTGTGCTAGCAGAGCAAAAGATTTTAGGAGATTCCCCCTTACTGCTCCAGCCTATACACCTTGGCCCATGGTGTTTAGTAAGTCCACCACGCCACCAGTGTGGAGAGTCTTTACTGGTGGTACTGGGGGCTTCAGCAGGGAGGTAGGGAAGACTTTGGTTACATTACCTTGTATTCAGCATATGTATATATGGGGAGGAACTGTTTCATGCATATCTCTAATTGTACTAATGTCTGTTAACTATAAAGGGATGTGGGTGGCGCTGTGGGTTAAACCACAGAGCCTAGGGCTTGTCGATCAGAAGGTTGGTGGTTCAAATCACCACGACGGGGTGAGCTCCCGTTGCTTGGTCCCTGCTCCTGTCAACCTAGCAGTTTGAAAGCACGTCAAAGTGCAAGTAGATACCGTATTTTTCGCTCTATAACACGCAGATTTTTTCTCCTAAAAAGGAAGGGGAAATGTCTGTGCGTGTTATGGAGCGAATGTGTGGTCCCTGGAGCCGAAAAATGAGGCAAAAATCAAACCGCGCTTCAGGGAGAAGGGAAGCCTGAAGAGAGGAAGTGGCAGCTTTCCTGCATTCTGCCTCAGGGTCTTACTGCCCGCCCTCTCTGTTTCGTTACTGTGTTTGCTCAAACGGAACAAAGAGCAGGGGAAGCCCCTCCCCTCCAGGCAAGAAGAGAGGAAAGCAGAGCGTCCGTCCTTCTATCCTCTCCCTGCTCCGGAGGAACAATGTTTGTGAAGGGAAGAGAGATTACAGGTTCGGCTTAAAATTCTGATTTGACTTCCTGCTTTTTGTTTTTGGAGACACACAGCATTCAAATATGCTTTCTTCCATTTAAAGAGGGAGAGAGAGAGAGAGAGAGCACACGCTGGCTGGCTTGTGTGGGTGGGTGGGGGGAAACTTTTGCCTTCCTTTCCTCACGTTATAGCCCTCTCCTGCATTCTTAGCCTTCTGTGTTTTTCCTTCCCTCCCCACTTAAAATGTGGTTACAAACCATGGATCCACATGGATCCTCAGGATCTTTGCATTGGGTCACCCCAAATTCACCATCAGAGCACACAGCATGTCCATAGCTACAGCCTGCCCCCCCCAAAAAAAATCACGCACCCACTGTTGCCTGGGGCTGCAATGGTGCAAAAACGTGGTTACAAAGCATGGATCCACATGGATCCTCAGGATCTTTGCATTGGGTCAGCCCAAATTCACCATCAGAGCACATAGCATGTCCATGGCTACAGCCTGTCCCCCCCCCCAAAAAAAAAATCACGCACCCACTGTTGCCTGGGGCTGCAATGGTGCAAAAACGTGGTTACAAAGCATGGATCCACATGGATCCTCAGGATCTTTGCATTGGGTCAGCCAAAATTCACCATCAGATCACATGTCTGTGGCCACAGCATGAAGCACAAAAATGATACGTCCACTGTTTCATTCAGAATATTTTTTCCCTTGTTTTCCTCCTCTAAAAACGATGTGCGTGTTATGGTCAGGTGCGTGTTATAGAGCGAAAAATACGGTAAATAGGTACCGCTCTGGCAGGTAGGTAAACGGCGTTCTGTGCGCTGCTCTGGTTCGCCAGAAGCAGCTTAGTCATGCTGGCCACATGACCCGGAAGCTGTATGCCAACTCCCTCGGCCAATAAAGTGAGATGAGTGCTGCAACCCCAGAGTTGGCCACGACTGGACCTAATGGTCAGGGGTCCCTTTACCTTTGCCTGTTAACTATGGCTTGACCATTGAGTGGCTTATCATGAAAACATGGAATCAGTTGTGGTTATATACTGCTGTGCGTTAATTGCACTCTGACAAATAATCACGTCCTTTTAGCTTCATTAACTCCATGGTTTCTCTAATTCTGGGTTTAACCGGACAACACATTTTTGCTTGACTTTGGCACTCTTGGCCCATGAATTTAATAAAATGAAAACCAAAGCATTTGCAGCACTTTTATATATCTTCAGAATTAAAAAGAGCTGACAGTTTTACTGGCAGAGCAAATGTTAATGCCTGTTACATTGATGTTAAAGGACCCAATCATTTGTCAGGGCACTATAATGCATGCAGTACATCTTCATTTTATAGGCATATAGAAATTGGCTTCATGTTTCCAAGATAAACTGGTGATCAAGTTATAATTAACCTTTTGAACCTTGCTTTGTAATAGAATAGCCAATTAGTATACATTATCAATTGCAATTGCAGTCAATTCATTGTTGTGCTAAAAGAGCTCTTGTGAAGAGATGTGGATTGTAATTTTTGCCAAAAAGTAAAATAAAATACTAAAACTCCTGGGATAAGTAAATTCCTTACTACTATAATGCTTTCCCAGTTTATGGCTGGTCTTCTTTTTTCCTTTTCCTTTTTTCAAAGGGTTAGATGTTTTGATATTGCTATTTAAGAGGATATTTAGTTGTTTGAAGCTTCTTCTTATCAGTTTTTAAGCTTGGACTCAAATTTGGGATCCAAGGGGGGAAACTGGCACTTTTGCTTGGTTTCACTGTGTGTTTGTGGCAATTTTAAGAAGCAGAAATTATAAATAATTCCACATTCCTCAAGATCACCACATGGCTGCTTTCAACAGAGTGTACCTGTGACGAATCAGTGCAGTGCATCCCTCCCCATGAAAGCCATATTGGATTAGACCTAAATTGGAACACAAATATGGGTTGGTTTTCCCCCCAGATGGAGGCCATTCTCTTTTTTTGGTTGCTGTTAGATATGGATACCCCTTATGACCCCCTATGCCAACAATAGTGCCACTGAATAAACACACGAGACATAACCTTCTTAGATAAATATGGTATTCTATTCATTGGCATAGTAGTAGCTGCGGTACTATGCCATAAGATCCACTGTCCTGTAATATTACATATGAGCTTTAACTGCTGACGAAGCCCAGGACGGCGAAACAAGGCCAATATTCCGGAAATCCTTGTCTTAGACTCTGTGAAAGGATTTTGTGGAACTGTAACAGCCTTTCAGGTGGATGGTTTATGAACAGACAGGTGGAATAGACACCATGACATGGATGGACCTTATGCATGAACTGACTAGAGAATGATCTTATCCACTGGGTCTTCTGCTTTGTTCGTTTGTTGAACTTTATGAGTTACTTCTGTTGAAATTTACAATTTGATACAGTGAATAGTATACCTTATTTATCTAAGAACACAGCCATGTTTATTGAGTATGCTTTACGTGACCATAGGTAGGTTTGTTTGTTGTTGTTTTGTTAACAATAGTGCCACAGCATTCTAACAACCGCCATTTTGGAATGGGACTGAAAAGAAGAAGTCGAGATTGATTTGCATGTGTGTAACAAATTAATTTTAAAATTGGTGCTAGGGTGGGGGTTTTTTTTAGGTGTAAGGAGAGGCAGCTCTGCCTTTGCCCGTATTTGCATGCCGAGCCGAGAAGAAAGACTTCCATAGAGTTTCATCCTCTTTGTGCTTGAATTCAAGAGAGGCAGAAACATGACTGCATGGAAACTTAGCCATTTATTCCCTTTGCTTCTTTCTGACCCAGTGGCATTCATAGACGTCGAAATCAATGTTTTTCTTTAGGGGGAAATACTTTGTCAATGCCTCCTTTGCTTTGGAATAATATTCATCAACCCTGTGTGTTGAAGAATGGTAAAGATGTCAAATACTTGTTGTGCAGCATAGTGCAAAAGGAGAATACTGCCCTGAGATAGGGCAATATAGTAATAGTAATAATAATATTATTAATAATAATAATAATAATAATAATAATAATACACTTCCTGGTGTCACTGTGCAGTTTTGTAGCACAGAATAAGCTTTCTAACATTTGGATCCATTTATCCCAGGAAGATCCCAGAGTTGTCTGGGAACCAAGGCTATATATACAGAAGAATTTAGCACAGGAGCCCGCTCCACAAGCAACAGGGGCAACCCAGCTGACAAAATATCTCTACCCCTGTGACAAGGCCCCTGACCATTAGGTCCAGTCGTGACCGACTTTGGGGTTGCGGTGCTCGTCTCGCTTTATTGGCCGAGGGAGCTGGCGTACAGCTTCTGGGTCATGTGGCCAGCATGACTAAGCCGCTTCTGGCGAACCAGAGCAGCGCACGGAAACGCTGTTTACCTTCCCGCCGGAGCGGTACCTATTTATCTACTTGCACTTTGACGTGCTTTCGAACTGCTAGGTTGGCAGGAGCAGGGACCGAGCAACGGGATCTCACCCCGTCATGGGGATTCGAACCGCCAACCTTCTGATCGGCAAGTCCTAGGTTCTGTGGTTTAACCCACAGCGCCACTCCCGTCCCTACCCCTGTGACAAAGCAGGAAGCAAAGATAACAAGTGAGTTAAGCAGCTGGGCAAGGAAGCTAGAGCAGACTACTGCCCTTCTCTTTGGGTCATAACAAATCTCAAGTTTCAAAGTAAAGCAACTCAGTACACAGTCATACCTTGGTTTTCAGATGCCTTGGGAGTTGAACATTTTGGCACCCGGACGATCGGAAACCAGAAGTGATTGTTCCAGTTTCTGAACGCTCTTTAGAACACGAATGTCCAACGTGACTTCTGCGGCTTCCGATTGGCTGCAGGATCAATCAATTTAAATCACTAGTCAGTAAGACTTTATTTAAATCATCCCCCCCCCCCCCCAGAAAGACTCATTCTTGCTGGCATAGTCTTAATATTTACAACCAGGTGGAGATTTCATTTTTGGAATAATAAATTTTCAGAGTAGTTTTTACAGTTATATCAAAAATTATTGGTTATACTGTTAGAAATACATAGACCAATAATAATCAAATTGTGAGGTTTAATAAGTTAACTGTTTATATTTGGGCAACTTTTCTGCTGTGCTTTATTAGAAGGAAAATAATAATTTCCTTAATAACAATTTAAACAATTTATTTAACTAAATAACATTTTAGCATATGTATCCATGTTTGTTAACTGATGTGGTTAAACAATAAAATAAAAAAATGAGTTTTAGCACACATGAAAAACTTAAAACAAATCCTTATTTCCTGATGAATAGCCTTTGCACTATAATGCAACTTAAATAGAAAACTATCTTTAGAAAGATTTTTTCCACCGAAAGCATGTTATTTTAAAAATCCAATTTAAATTAAAAAAAACACACTAAAAATCCGATTTTTATTTATTTATTTAAATCATTTATTTTTATTCGCCCCGGCATCAAACCCATCACTCATTGTGTGATACAGTTGTGGTTTAAGGAGCGAGGTTTGTTACTCAATTTTGGGACATAAACATAACAAGAGCCCTGGTGGATCAGACCAAACGCCCTTCTAGTCCAGCCAACAACATTCCTTTGGGAAGCTCCCTAGCAGGACTTGAGCACAAGAGGGCTCTCACACTCGGAGTGTTCCCTAGCAACTGCTATTCAGAGGCAGATCACTTCTGATACTGGAGATAATATATCCATCATTAGTAGCCACTCTAGCCTTATCCTCCATTAATTTGCCTAATCCCCTTTTAAATCTGTCCAAGTTGGCAGCCGCCATCCGTACTCAGTTTGATTGGATTACTCCAGATTCTATTAACCTCGAGAGAGGGAGAAACCTACCCCTGATCCACTTCCTTTACACCACTCATAATTTTTTTATCTGCCTCTTTTTTCTCCCCTTAGCCAAGAAGCTCCAAACATTGCACCTTTTCTTCAAGTGCAGTTGCTGCACCTCACTGATTATTGCAGTTGCCCTTTTCTGCAGCCTTCTAAACTCTTTTTGGGGTGCGGTAAGCAGGGCTGGTTATACCACACAATTGGGTTAATTCATTAAGATAATGGCAGTTTTGTTTTGATCCCCTCAGATGGACCCGTATTGCCTTGCATTTCAGGTTAGGGGAGCATTTTGTAGTCAAAAACTTTCTGTACACGGAAAGTTCTACCCTAGGCCTGTGTGTTCCGGGGATTTTGACTCAAGGAAGCTGTGACATATACGGAATTGAACATCACACTCTTCTGATTGTTCCATCAGTGCAAGCATTTCTGCTTCCAACTGGAATGATCCCCATTCTCCCTTCCTGCTATTGTGAGGGGTTCTCATGATCTTCCAGAGTGGATTTGGGAAAGTATGAGGGTAGGAGGGGAGGAACCCTGTTGTACTAGCTCAGGGGTTGGCAAAATAAGGCCCGGGAGCCAGATGTGGCCCACCGGGCTTGTTAATCCAGCCTGCGAATCTTGCCACCCGCTTGGTCAGTCCCCGCACTAAACTGGCGTGGAGGCTGACTTCTGTGACACTGGTGCGGCTTTGGATTGGCTGCAGGAAGCTCCTGCAGCCAATCAGAAGCTGCGGGCGGCGATGCTGGCGCGGCTTCAGGTTGGCAGCAGGAAGCTCCTGCAGCCAATCCGAAGGTGCAGACGCCTCTGGGCAATGCCCCTTCCTTGCTGAGGCGGCCGCGTATGGCCAAGAGCTGAGCAGAAGGAAGCAGTTGTGGTGGGGAGGTTGCCTCCGCCACCCAGGCCAGCGGAGTAGACTCTGCGCCCCATGGACCCCTCGCTGAGGCAGAGGCTGACGCTGCCGAAGACAAGGCGGTGGGGGGCCTTTTGGGAGGGGGATGCTTTTGGGAGAGTGTGGGTCTGGCCGCCCACAAGGACTGAGGGACGGTGGACCAGCCCCCTACTGAAAAAGTTTACTGACCCCTATATTAGCTGGTGTCCCTGCCCTGCCTTCTGCTAGCATACCCAGTTAGTTGAATCCAGGCCATTATCTCAAACCATTATTCTGTGGCACAATTCTGCCAACGAGAATTATACTATAAAACTTTTCTGTGTACAGTGGTACAGTGGTACCTTGGGTTACATACGCTTCAGGTTACAGACTCCGCTAACCCAGAAATAGTACCTCGGGTTAAGGTTGATAACAGAAATCGTACTCTGGCGGTGCGGCGGCGGCGGCAGGCCCCATTAGCTAAAGTGGTGCTTCAGATTAAGAACAGTTTCAGGTTAAGAACGGACCTCTGGAACGAATTAAGTAATTAACCCGAGGTACCACTGTACCTCGGTTTTTGAACGTATTCTGTTCTGGAAAACCGTTTGAGTTCCAAAACATTCAAAAACTGAAATATGGAAGCTTCAGTATGGAAAACTCAATACGGAATCCAAGTGGCATATTCAACTTCCAAAAAGTGTTCGGAAACCAAAGCATTTACTTCCGGGTTTATGGCGTTCAAAAGCCAAAACGTTCATCAACGGTGATGTTCGAAAACTGAGGTACCACTGTATCTGAATTTATTTTAAGAGCGCAATCCTATGCACGTCTACTCAGAATCAAATCCCATTGAGTTCAATAGGACTTATAGCTCTCAGGTCGCTTACCATATATAGGATTTCAGGCTGTGTGCCACCTTGGCAGAAGTCCCTGCTCCCCATCACTTCTATGGGAACTGTGGATTAAGCCATTTGCCGATTTTTAAGTACTGCTTTCTATCTAACTATATTGACCAGCGCTCCTTTTCAATGCAATCTAGGGCACTGATTATGCAATTACCACCCCCCGCCCTTGCACTTGATGTGTGTACTAGTAATTCTGACACTGATACTTTGTCATGTATTGCTG
This sequence comes from Podarcis vaucheri, assembly GCF_965113315.1. NCBI lineage: Eukaryota > Metazoa > Chordata > Lepidosauria > Squamata > Lacertidae > Podarcis > Podarcis vaucheri. The sequence continues at coordinate 118,253,920 of NC_138761.1, forward strand.
TGATTTTGTTCCCCGATGTGTCTCCATGCCTACAATTTCTAGCAACCCAAGCGCTTACAAATAATAATTTTAAGGACAAGCTTGGTATATCATTATTTTTTACCAGTGCGGCAGCTATATGACAGGGTAATCTGCTGTTTCTGCATTGTATGGGTTTTGCATGTTGAAGTAAAGGACTGTGAGCATTAATAAGACATTTAAATTCATTATAATGAAAAAAAGTCTCCATTTAAAAGCAACGATTGTATATAATGTCTGCCAGAGCAAACTGTCTCATAGAGGAGCCTTCCCTTTATCTCTGTATAGAAGAGTGCTGGAAAACATGTATAAAGATAGCTATAGTAATGAGCAATACAGTCGAGAGTGGTGATTTATGATACCTGTTTCTGACAGCTATAGTGCTGAGATTCCCAGGGTATGTGATCACTGTGTTAGCATTCTGACAGCTCAGCATTTAGAACATTATGGTAATTTATGCAGCATACGCTGTCACCTGCACTGTCAGAGTTTCTCTTTAATGATGGTGTAACTATTTTGTTTGTTTGTACTGCATTCTTTTCATTTGGCTAATGCCTTCTCATTAGATTCAGCCTAGAAAATGAGAGTAATTAAGTGCTTCCTATAGCTCAGATGCAATGATTAAGTTGCAGAGCTGCTGCTGGTTATGTCTTGTCATTTATCTCTATTAATCTGAGAATAATCGAGATGATAAACACATGTAATTTTTGCTAATGTTCAATAGATGAAATTTATAGTTTCTTAATCGAACCCAAATACTGCGCATGTGTTTTGTGTGTGTGTATGTTTTATTATTGTTGTAGTGTTTTAAGCAAACATACAATTATCCATAGAATTACAGCAGCAGGAAAACACACAGCATTATGCAGTGATTTCAACTTTCTTGAGAGCATCTTCCTTACCGGAATCTGATATAAATAAATAAATAACCGTGTGCATTTGTAATTCTCTGGGGAGTCTGCAAAATATGCTGAGGTTTGTGATTATTGTTCAGGGACAAAGCTAGTTTTATTTTTAAAAAATACTTTCCCGCTTTCATCCTTTTTTTTTTTTTTTTTGGTATTCTACAGCATTCTGTATTTAAGGCCTGATATCTTTGTAAAGCAATACAGGTAGGCATAAAATAAGGTGTGCATATTACTTGATCTCTAAAGGGTTTTAATGTCTTTCAGCAATTTGTAAACCTTTTGTTCTGCTTGTCAAGCTGGCAGTGGAGGTTGTGTCAAGCTTTGTTCTCTCCCTACATTAATTGTGACTGAGGAGCAGCTTCACATGTGAATTTAGATGTTGGGGAATGATATGTGCCGTGCAAGAGAGTTGAGCTTCCTGTTTTTGCATGGCTGGCAGATTTGTTTTTAAGGAACTTATGTGAGATTTTTGTACAAGGAGATGTTGCATCTGGAACTTGTGCTTCCCTCTAGGCAACTAACTTTCTAAGCATTGATTATTATTTTCTAAAAAAACATTTATATATCACTTTTCCTATAAATCCCAAGATGGTTTAAATCTTTTTATTTTTTTAAACCCACCACACCACATTAAACCAAGGTAAATAAAGCTTGCTTGTTGCTTGTTTAGTCGTTTAGTCGTGTCCGACTCTTCGTGACCCCATGGACCAGAGTACGCCAGGCACTCCTGTCTTCCACTGCCTCCCGCAGTTTGGTCAAACTTGCGTTAGTAGATTCGAGAACACTGTCCAACCATCTCGTCCTCTGTCGTCCCCTTCTCCTTGTGCCCTCAATCTTTCCCAACATCAGGGTCTTTTCCAGGGAGTCTTCTCTTCTCATGAGGTGGCCAAAGTATTGGAGCCTCAGCTTCAGGATCTGTCGTTCCAGTGAGCACTCAGGGCTGATTTCCTTAAGAATGGATAGGTTTGATCTTGCAGTCCATGGGACTCTCAAGATTCTCCTCCAGCACCATAATTCAAAAGCATCAATTCTTTGGTGATCAGCCTTCTTTATGGTCCAGCTGTCACTTCCATACATCACTACTGGGAAAACCAGAGCTTTAACTATACAGACCTTTGTTGGCAAGGTGATGTCTCTGCTCTGCAGCCCCAACCCTGCCATGCTGGGTCTGTGGGTGGATTGAGTGGAGGCATCCCTCTGTTTGCTTCTTTTGGCTCACCCACTGAACATGTGGCAAGCAGAAGTTCTCCAGGCAGTCTCCCCACTTTCAGAGCCCAGTGGATAACCACAAAACGGGGTGTTCCAAGGGCTGGGGTGAGGCAGGGCTGAGATGGCCTGGGATCGACTGGATCTTGGGCTGCTCTCACAACTGGCTTTAGTCAGCATTGGACCTGATCTGGCTCCAGCTCCTGCACCAGCCTGAAGCTGGCATGAGGATTGGGCCCAATTTGCCTGTGCCATCTTCTGCTGTGAATGCCATGCTGTGGATATGCAAGTTGCTCTGTCCCACTCCACAGAGTATTGGCGGTGGCAGATTTGAATTCCAGTCCAAAACACAAGAAATAGACACCATAGCCAAAGACAAGTTATTGGTAACCCACGAAAGCAGAGTGAATAAATGCATTTTCAAGAGGCACCAAAAACTCAACCATCATTAAAGGCAGTTACCTTAAGTTCTTGCCTTTAAGCGGGGAGCAAAAGAACTGCTTTAGGAACTCTTGATGACTTGGGCATGGTCAATTAATTTTTTACTAAACCTTCATGGCATATCACAAGCTGCTTTTGAAACTTGTCAGTTTTTTTTTTTTAAAGGCTTATTATTTGATATAGTGAGTTGCTGCTGATTTTTATTTTTTTTAATGCATCCAAACCTCCTTTTAGGGCTGAGTGATGTCTGGTTTTCAACATTGTGAATATCACCAGCTAAACATAGTGATACACCGATAAATCGTGATATCTGCAATAAGGATGGAACTATGTAGAGGTGAGGGACACAGGGTTAAACCACAGAGCCTAGGACTTGCCGATCAGAAGGTCAGCGGTTCGAATCCCCACAACGGTGTGAGCTCCCATTGCTCGGTCCCTGCTCCTGCCAACCTAGCAGTTCGAAAGCACGTCAAAGTGCAAGTAGATAAATAGGTACCGCTCTGGCAGGAAGGTAAATGGCATTTCCGTGCGCTGCTCTGGTTCGCCAGAAGTGGCTTAGTCATGCTGGCCACATGACCTGGAAGCTGTACGCCAGCTCCCTTGGCCAATAAAGCGAGATGACCGTCACAACCCCAGAGTCGGTTACGACTGGACCTAATGGTCAGGGGTCCCTTTACCTTTTTATGTAGAGGTGAGACACAGGCACACACATACAAACAGAAGGGAGGAAGCAAGAAGGGAGACAGAGACATATGGGAGATACAGGAGAAAAGAAGGGGACAATGGGCTCCCAGTCACTCAGCCACTACCAGCCTGGTGCCTGCTCTTGAAACAAAAAGCTCATGGTGTCTATATTACGGAGGAAAGTTCCTGGATAGACTGCTTTCTTCTCCACATGCTCTTGTGCTCCAGTGCCCTTTGCAGGAAGAAGGAGAGAGCTGAGGCAGCAGATCAACAGGGGTGGCAGAAATCTTGAGAGAAGGCTATGGCAAAGAGCAGGGGTAGGCAGCCTAAGGCCCGAGGGCCGGATGCGGCCGAATCGACTTCTCAATCTGGCCTGTGGAAAGTCCGGGAATCAGCGTGTTTTTACATGAGTAGGATGTGTTCTTTTATTTAAAATGCATCTCTGCATTTTATTTGTGGGGCATAGGAATTCGTTCATCTCTCCCCCCCCCCATATAGTCTGGCCCACCACATGGTCTGAAAAAGGTTGCTGACCCCTGGCAAAGAGGCACATTTTAAGCATATGACAAAAACACTAGTAACTGTATTTTGGGGTATGCTTCTAGGTAGCATAAAGTTTATGTTTAGCAACAAACAGATATATTTTTAATTGTCTTGGTAGTCAATTATGCATGTTCAGGAAATACACAGAGGAACTTGATTTACATCAGTGATTTAACTCAGCCCTGTGTGTGTGATATTTTAAATCCATCTCTGTCTGCAACCCATGAGACTCTTGACTCTTCGTAATTTTTATATTAAAGACTACAATGAAGTAAACTAATTGAGGGTTACCTGCGCAGGCAGTTGTATTGAATGTTTGTTGGCCTGTGGAAGTGGTATGCAGTTAGTTTTACTGAGAGTAGACCCACTGGAATTAATGAACGTTACTGAGTTTGGTTCAATAATATCAGGATGTCTATTCTTAGTTGAATTAAAGTGCCCTATTTTGAACCAGTTGGAATCAAACTCACAGAACAGGAAATACTTACTCTCCTGCAAGTCATTCTTGACATCTTGGGGCCAGTTTTCACCTGTGCTTCACGGTTGCATCTAGGGTTGCTGAGAGATAGATACAGAGGATGTTGATATACCAGGCCTCCAGCTGAGAATATAGAATAGAATAGAATAGAATAGAATAGAATAGAATAGAATAGAATAGAATAGAATAGAATAGAAAGCTAGCTGCTAGTCTTCCTAGAATGTGGGTCTAGGATTACAGCCTAGGTTTTGGTTTAGTAAATTGGTACTGGGTGGGGGAGACCAGAGTTCTTGTGGCTTTAACAGTTATGTGGCAGGCAGAAATTCAACAGATACTTTTCTAAAATGGAAATACAATTATGGGGAAAGTCTCACTTGTTCACATTCTGTCTGTCAGACATTTGATTACATGTGTGGCCACTGATTTATTTTTGGGCTTTCCTCAGCACCAGAGCCAAGGGCTTGCCGATCAGAAGGTTGGCGGTTCGAATCCCCGCGACGGGGTGAGCTCCCATTGCTCGGTCAGTCATTGCTGTTAGTCATTGCTCGGTCCCTGCTCCTGCCAACCTAGCAGTTCAAAAGCACGTCAAAGTGCAAGTAGATAAATAGGTACCGCTCCGGCAGGAAGGTAAACAGCGTTTCCATTCACTGCTCTGGTTCGCCAGAAGCAGCTTAGTCATGCTGGCCACATGACCCGGAAGCTGTATGCTAGCTCCCTCGGCCAATAAAGCGAGATGAGCACCGCAACCCCAGAGTCGGTCACGACTGGACCTAATGGTCAGGGGTCCCTTTACCTTTACCTTTATTTATCGAGCATATAACTTAAGTCTGAGGGCATTCTTCACCCTCCCACAACTCTCGGAAGATTTTGGACAATATTTGGCACAGATACGGAAGCACCTTGTTGTTGATTTAACATTTGATTGTCCCACACCACACATATGCAAATTTTACACAAATCTGTGTCCTCTTTTGCTAGTGGGCTGGACGGCCCAATCCACATACATTGTATTGGACCTAGAAAATCTTATTGGCACCCCTGGTTGCGTCCCTTAGGAAGTTATGGAAGTTTGGAGTCTCCTTCTTTGGAGGTCTTTAAGCAGAGGCTTGACAACCATATGTCAGGAGTGGTCTGATGGTGTTTCCTGCTTGGCAGCGGGTTGGACTCGATGGCCCTTGTGGTCTCTTCCAACTCTATGATTCTATTCTATTCTATTCTATTCTATTCTATTCTATTCTATTCTATTCTATTCTATGACCTCCAGCTTCTGTTTCTCATTTATATAAGAGATCCACCTGAAGTGTTGAGTTGTACATTCGTAGTAGCAGTGCACCTGGGAGTTTGGGGGTTCATGTAAATGGTTTAAGGACATGGAGATTCCTGGCTGATGTTAAATAAGGGGTGTTAATGAAATGACTTCTTGATCCATCTCAGCCCAGTGCTTCTGTGACCTTGGATCACCTTGGCCAGCTCTTCTCTCAGCGTGACCATGACTTTTAAAACTAAAGAAAGTATTATGATGTTTAACAGCTTTCATGGCAACTGTCTCTATGTCCCACCTTCCCCTAGATTTTCTTCTTGTGACAAAACCCTTGGATACTTGTGGTACATACCAGCCTTTTTCTTCAAAGCATTAGTGAGTATACATTAAAATGAAAACAGAAGTTACGCCAGAATCATGGAAGGTTGTAGGCATAGAGAAAGGCTGGACTATATTGTGGAAGGGGGTGAGAAGAGAGGGAGAGAAGATTTGTCTTTGAGCAGTCGAACGATAATTTGAAATATCTGCAGGCTTTTCAAGTGAAAGGGGCTTACTTGTCAAGCATGACCTGGGTTGTGGCATTTTTGATGGATAAGTCAAAGGCCTCCTAGCTAAAATGTATTAAATTTTACCAGGTTTTTTTTTAAATTAAAAAACAACAACTTATAGTTAGAAAACCTTATTTTACAATATTATTTCTATTTGCTCTGGGTTACTACAGCTATAAGTGACTTGGAATGTCCAAAAGACATTAATTGCCTGGTTTTGCAGACCTGCTCCCATTTAAAAGAATATTTAATTTTAATACAAATTGCATTGTTGGAATATTCTGTCCAAAGGGTAAGTGCATTGGCATTGTTTTTAGAAACAACATTAAGGAGTAATTACCACTTATGTAGGGCAGCTCTGAAGCTGTCATTGAAAATACCATAAATTCTTGGATCATTTCTCCAAGAAAAAGGTTGAAAGTAGCCAGTGATGGCTGCTGGGCTTTCATTTTTCTGTGACTGGTAAATGAAACGCATGCAGCCTCACCAAACTACATGACTAATGACAACCTCTAGTGGCTTCTGCAATCAAAGATTAATTTGCTTTATCAAGTTTAAAGAATAGTAGGTGATAAATCATGTCAGAAACACATAATCAGTGGCAGGCTGATGTTCTTTTGCACAGTGGAGGGCAGGTGCAATGGAGAATTTGTATCCACAGACATTAAATGCTGTTCCCGCACTCTTGTGCTAAGTCCTAATTTTTATTGCGTCGATTTTTGAGCCGGACAACATCCTTTGTCAATTCAACTAATTTTTTTTAAAGGAATTGGCTTACCCTTTAAAAATGAAGTGCATTTTGAGGGACACATGCTTTCACTTATTTAAAATAATTGTTGGGTATATATTTATAGCATCTCTTTTAAATAGCTGAATGTGTGACTCGGAATAAGGATCTAAGGGTGATTGTGTTTTCCCCCTTTTAATTATTTAAAGAAGCCAGGTATTTGACAAATTCAACCCAATATGATACATCATAAAAATTTGTGAATGTGTTGTGCATTCATAAAAACATTTGCTTGAATGTAAAGCATGTACACTGGGATATATTTGAGCTTTGCAAGATGAGTCCACTATGGATTGTGTGGCTAAAATCCAGCGATTCAGCATAACCATTCCACAAGTATTCAGTGGAGATAGTAAGCAACAGTTCAAAAAAAGTAAAACCATTGTGTTTTTAATTGCATTAATTTTTGAAGGGTCTAGGTATAACTAGGTATTATTCTATGCACATTTACCTAGGAATAAACCTTAATGAATGCAGTGGGATTGTTTTAAATGCTTATGCATATACGTTCATGTTATGAAACAATATAACTGAAAACCAGCTATACAGTCCTCGTATTTTAAGGCACAGGTAAGGCAAACATAGAGGTGATAACGCTAGTTGTTTCTAAGAATGTGTCAAGTGCTGACATAAGCTATCCAGGACTCATCATTCATTGTTGACTACCGTTGTTGTTTAATGTCTTGTGGTGATAGGCAGTCAAGACAATTTTGATAGTGACGCATTGAGAATCAGTATATACAATGGTTGCTCTTGCAGTAACTATTTGAATTGGAAGAATTCCCCAACACCACCCCACTTGATAATTATCTTCTTTTTTAAAACTTGAAATGTAAATACAGTGATGTTTTCCCCCTCTAGCTTACCTCTTCTGGGAATGGTCATTCTGCCCCATTAGTGTCTGAAAATGATGTGGAAGCAGTAGCATATTATATGTGGAGAGAATGAAAGCAATACTCTGTATTAATTTTTTTCTTTTGAGCTGATGTAATGCTAGATAGCAACCTTTCTGAGTCAAAACACTTCCCTTAAATATGAGGTTTTTTAAAGATCAGAGCTGAATAATTTATTGGCGTTTTTGTACAGTGTATTTGTCATTGCCTATTTGTAGAAGTGAAGGCATCTCTGTATTTGCTTTTTACAGACACGGCTGCATTTTCCTACAGTCTGATCCTATTAAACTGAAATGTCTGCTTGCCATAGACTTACCATATAATTAAAGATACTGATCTTCTGTGTGGCATTAAATGTATACCATCTATGCAACACTATTTGAAATAGAGAAAACATTTCCTTATTCTTCTTGAATAAAGCTATGATTGTTATCTTTTAAATCCATGAATTCTGATCCATGAATTCAGTACACTCCAGATTTTCCTTCTCCTCCACATTTTTCTGAAGAACTTAAGATGTAACTTAAATTTATGCTATATAGAACTTTGTTTTAGAATTATTTAGCATGGACGGTATCCAACATTGCTGGTCCACTCGTGCAACATACTTCCACATGCCCAACAGATCTGCCTCTTGATTTTATTTCCTCTCCGGCCCCCTACATGCCCTCAAAATCTACTCCAGGGTGTCGGAAACCCTCTGGAGCATATGGAGTGAGGAGTTGAATGCAACCCAATGCCTTAATTGATAATTAATAAACCAAAGACTCTGACTCATTACAGCACACAGCCACAAATTTAAATGCAGTATATAAAATTAAAATATAATTACAAAAACATGAAATAATTCTAAAATGAACTCAAATAAAGGCCCCAGCCACTGGTCACCAAGGGAACCATGATTTCACTCCAGAATGCTTCTGTAACATTTAAAAACCTCAATGCCAGGTGGACAGGACCAATCTTGTAAGTCTTTCCCATGCAGTTGTTGGAGGAAAGGATATAGTTTTGGTGTCTTAAATGCTGCAGCACAAAAAAATAAAACCATAGGAAAGTGACTCCCATGTACAAAGAGCATCTGAAAGCCAGTCTGAACTTAATATTTGTATTTCTTCCATAAAATAGTTAGGCTTGGTTTTAATCTTCCATGAGTGTATTTATTTACTTAAGGTAAAGAGCATTTTAAACATGCATCTTCTTGTTTTTGTTGTTGTTGTTTAGTCGTTTAGTCGTGTCCGACTCTTCGTGATCCCATGGACCAGAGCACGCCAGGCACTCCTGTCTTCCACTGTCTCCCGCAGTTTGGTCAGACTCATGTTTGTAGCTTCAAGAACACTGTCCAACCATCTCGTCCTCTGTCGTCCTCTTCTCCTTGTGCCCTCCATCTTTCCCAACATCAGGGTCTTTTCCAGGGAGTCTTCTCTTCTCGTGAGGTGGCCAAAGTATTGGAGCCTCAGCTTCACGATCTGTCCTTCCAGTGAGCACTCAGGGCTGATTTCCTTCAGAATGGATAGGTTTGATCTTCGTGCAGTCCATGGGACTCTCAAGAGTCTCCTCCAGCACCAGAATTCAAAAGCATCAATTCTTCGGCGATCAGCCTTCTTTATGGTCCAGCTCTCACTTCCATACATCACTACTGGGAAAACCATGGCTTTAACTATACGGGCCTTTGTTGGCAAGGTGATGTCTCTGCTTTTTAAGATGCTGTCTAGGTTTGCCATCGCCTTTCTCCCAAGGAGCAGGCATCTTTTAATTTCGTGACTGCTGTCACCATCTGCAGTGATCATGGAGCCCAAGAAAGTAAAATCTCTCACTGCCTCCATTTCATGCATCTACCAAATATTAAGTAAAAAATAGTGAAATACATGAGTGTAAAAAGTAGAAGCTGTTTTCTTAACTGCTGTCTAGTTCTGTGGACTTTTGCGAAGCCAAGGTGTCCATGCCAGAAGTCTGAGTTAAACAGAGGTAAAAACAAGACCTTGGTCTTCTCCAAAGAGTCCTGCTAAAACATCTACAAGGGAAGTTGTCTCTGTGGGACACTAGAGACAAACATTCTTAAGTTGAACATTGTGGAAGACTCTACCTCTACCTCCCCGGAGGAGTTGGCTGGCCGAATTATTTGGTTAAATGGCCCTTGTCTTATCTGGTAGCCTTTGACTTCGTTGAGGCTGGAGGGGCAGAGGTACTGTAGAGAACTCATCCTCTTGAGTCTAAATATGATGGGAGGGTAGTGCTGGTGGGCAATAATGCTTTTGACTACCAGTTCCTGGAAGCCATAGGAAGGGAGAATTCTCTTGTGCTTAGGTCCTGCTCGTGAGTGTCCCATAGTCATTTGGTTGGCCACTTGGAGAATAGGATGCTTTACTAGATGGGCCATTGGTCTGGTACAGCAGGCTGTTCTTCTGTTCATATATCCTCCAGCTGGGAGGGACCTGAATGAGTTTTTGGTGATTCTTCTCTCCCACCCAGGAAATAGCCCGGACCTCTTCCTCATCTGGGTCTCCAGCCATGTACAATAAGGTCCTCAGGCCGTGGGTTATGACAGCTCTGTCCTCTGGCTCTGCAGATTTATTATTGGGGGGGGGGGGAAGCATTAGCTTATTTTGCTGCTGCATCACACTGTTGACCTATGTTAAGTTTGTGGTCTACTAAGACCCCTAGATCCTTTTGTGCTAAAAGAAATGCACTGGCAAGGTCTAAAGTTCTATTGTAGAGATCAAAACAACTTGAGGACAAGTTACAGCGCTTTCCCAGACATAAAAAGGTAAAGGGACCCCTGACCATTAGGTCCAGTCGTAACCGACTCTGGGGTTGCGGCGCTCATCTCGCTTTATTGGTCGAGGGAGCCGGCGTACAACTTCTGGGTCATGTGGCCAGCATGACTAAGCCGCTTTTGGTGAACCAGAGCAGCACACGGAAACGCCGTTTACCTTCTCGCAGGAGCGGTACCTATTTATCTACTTGCACTTTGACGTGCTTTCAAACTGCTAGGTTGGCAGGAGCAGGGACCGAGCAACGGGAGCTCACCCCATCGTGGGGATTCGAACCACCGATCTTCTGATCGGCAAGTCCTAGGCTCTGTGGTTTAACCCACAGCGCCACCTGCGTCCCATTTCCCAGACATAGGCATGCCTGATTACCAAGAAACCTGTTATCCCATGTTGCAAACTGCAAACTCCATCTTGTGGTGACACAGACATGTCTACAGTTTAGCAGGCAGCTGTGATGGTGTGCTTCTGTCACTTACTTAAAACATTTTTTTGGATGCCAGATTTTCTTGCCCCATGTCCTGTAATTCTGATGTTTTACTGTTTCATTGTTATCTTTTATTAGAACTATTATTATTTTAATAGTTGTAAGCTTAATTTGGATTTATTTTTAAAAGGAAAGTGGTATAGAAATGATTTAAAATAAATAAATCAGGTATTCTGTTAAACAAGGCAAGGTATGGATGCAGCCGCAGGAGGAGAGTATTCAGACTCATTGCTTGTTCCCAAAATGTCCAAACCATCATACGAGGACATGAACAAAGACCAAAGAAAAATCACAAGGGAGGGGGTGAATATGTCCGAAGATGCAAAGGCATTTTCATCCCTAACCATGCAGTAATCCTAAATTATAATTGCTGTTTGCCAGAACAGCAATCACCTGTGTTAATTAACTGGGAGGTCGCTCCAAGGTCTTAAACTATTAAGATGAATGGGTTGAAGATCTACATTAGCCTGCTTCATGGGGGCTCCCTTTGGCATCCTGCAGAGAGAGGTACAAAAAAGTAAATGCTACTATTTCCATCAAGTACAGTGGTACCTGGGGTTAAGTACTTAATTCATTCCAGAGGTCCGTACTTAACCTGAAACTGTTCTTAACCTGAAGCACCACTTTAGCTAATGGGGCTTCCTGCTGCTGCCGCGCCCCTGGAGCACGATTTCTGTTCTCATCCTGAAGCAAAGTTCTTAACCTGAAGCACTATTTCTGGGTTAGTGGAATCTGTAACCTGAAGTGTATGTAACCTGAAGCGTATGTAACCCGAGGTACCACTGTATGAGCGAGCTTGAGCCTCTTAACAGCTAAGATCTTTCAAGATCACTGAAGTCTAGGTAGTCCATGAATGCCAGACTTAACTGCAGATGTTCCCAGCAGTGACAACATTCTCCCCTTCGTTTGTGCTTCCTCACCCCCACCCCCACCCCGTTGATCACAGTTATGGAAAAGGAAGAAGCTGATGGTCTCTAGGAAGTAATATAGAACCAAATTGTCTTGCAATAGTCTTCGATTCTGAATAATCCCTTTTTTCTATCTGCATTGAACAGCCCATGCCTCCTATGAACTGTTGAGCATGTTAATTTCCTTGTAGATAGCCCATTCCCTTGACCAGGCTGCATTTGTACATGCTTCAGCTATGCTCGCTGCTTTGAAGATCAAACAATTGGCCCCAGTACTGCAAGAAACGTGGTGGTGGTCCCAATAGAACACAGTAATATGGGGGGCATCCATTCAAAAACAAGGAACAGGATTAGAATGCTACAAATGCAAGCCTCACTTTTGGAGGAGTAGTTATTAACATGGTCCAATCAAGAGTAAACAGTGATTATTTATGTAAACTCTAAGCAGGCGAGGTGGTCCTTCAGGTCTCTGCTTAGGATCTCATACCTTGTGTAAAGGCACATTACTTGCTCTATTTCTTGAAATTTCTACCATAATCCCAAACTCTGTAAATATACAACTGTGTTCACATAGCTTATAAAGAACAGTGTTGCAGACTGCTTCACTAGAAGTTAAGAGCCAATCAGTAGTAAGGAAAAGTTATATCTGAAGAACACAGCATATCAGGAAAATCCTATATTTAACCAAAGCATGTGAAATATATAGTGTAATTATAAGGCTCTGGAGAGCCCATAGTGTTCCAGCATGGTGCAATGTTATCAAAGTGTACCTTCACGATATTAATGGTATTTACTGTGACTGTACGATTGAATAAGATGGCCTTGGTTATGCTTCATTATTTGCTTTTTAACCTAAAAGAGCTTTCTTGTGGAATTATTAAATGTACCTAATGAACAATCAGTGCAGCTTCCCCCTTGCACATCCCGAAAATGTGTGTATTGTTGAAAATCCTTTGTAGTTAGGAGATTTAACCATAACTCACATTTTCTTATGGAAAGTCTAGCTGAAAATTAATGTTCCTTTTTTGTCCAAGTTCAAATCTTATTACTTCACTGAAATTAAAACCTAAGTTTTAATACTGTTCAAGTCGAACAGTAAGGTGTTGAGGGACACCTTATTTTTGTAAGCCTGGCATATCTCGACCAGCTAATTATTTTAACTGTGTGCCAAATTTTGTGTTGATTACATAATAAGAATGGCAAGAATTGAAGTGTTGGTGGATAGGTGGCACATTCTCTATGTGTATTTACTCTTAGGTATAACCTCAGATTTGCCTTCAGCTACTAGATAAAAGGTCAGATTTTCCTAAAGTGGTTAATAAGACATAAATATAGACATTTCACATGATGTACCATGTAAATGTAAACCTTTGTAGTTACAAGTTTTTGTAGCTGGAGAATTGTTTTAAAAGGCATGTAATTTATTAGCTATCGGTAGCTGCTTTATTGCCTTGCCGCACTGCAGTAATAAATAAAAGAAAGTGAACTGATTTTACAAATGGCACACAAGGTGCACATTTTGTGAAAAAAGTCTTTTTTTTAAGAATTGGCATTAAATCCTTTTTTTGTGATGACAAAGAGGCTAAGAGTGCAAACTGTATTTTCTGTTTATCGAAAACAGAGTCTTTTTTTCTCGAGGGCATTTTTTCCTATGATCATCAAGGGATTTCAAAAGCAATAAAGTGTGGAATCGTTGTTCGACTTGAACAGTATTAAAACTTAGGTTTTAATTTCAGTGAAGTAATAAGATTTGAACCTGTCTCACGTTACAGCACTGTAAGGCATTTAGCAATTGTATTTTAAAGGAGGTTTTTAAAATGCATCTCACTTGTAAGCTAACAGTCTGTCTAATAATTAATAGTTTCTCCTTGGTACGAACTGTGTTTTTTCATATGGGCTGTCTTGGTTTCGTTAATAACAGATTATAATAATTATAGGGTTGTTCATTCTTAATTAGCTTAAGCCCACAGCCACTTTTTGTTCCTCTCTCCAATTGCTGTTGTGATTATACATCTAACTTAAATTTTGTTCCCTAATGCTCCTCATGAAAGCCTAAATACATTTTATGTCTAGAATTAATAATGGATCTTCTCCGAACATGACTTGCAAATACTGCAACATTCAGTTTTCAGCAAAATAAAATTACATAAAACACACTCTTGTCTTACTTGTTGCAAGTATAGCACACTTAGGTAGTTCTAACTCTACTTACCCAAGAGTAAGACCCATTGAATTAAATAGGAGTTACTTCTGTGTAGACATAATTGAGATTGTGCTGTTACATCTGCATTATGTGAAAGCTACGTAAAGATCTAAAAGGTAACTACCTGTACAATAATTTTTCTAAGGAGATCTGAATATACTTAGATAATTAGTACCTTTTATTATTCTAATGGGACATGTTCAAAATGGCTGGCAATATTTAACGTTGGAGAGGTGAGCTAAGATCTTTTAGGATGATATGAAATACTAACAGCCTCGATTAGCTGTAAGGTTTCTTTTCTTTATTTTAGTAGATGGTCTAGACTGTAAATATTAGAGGATCTAAAATAAATCAACATATTATCCTAAGGATACAAAATGTAAGCGCTGTTTGTGGTTGGGAACCTTTGACAGATAGTTTGGATGAAGCAGATGATTGCCCGCCTTTCGTATCTGGCCTCCATTACTATGCCTGGAGGCAGTTTAGTGTTATAGTTGTATACTGATGTCAGGATTACTACTGAGTGGCTAGCAATGACAGATGTCTATAATTACAGGCAATGCTTCCAGTAGTTCAAAAGAGCCAGCCTATGTTGAACAATTATCTTATTTCTGGCCTGCCAAAGAGTAGTGTTCAAATTGCTAGTATTAGCTATGGTGTATCCTTCCCCCTTCCCCCAAGGCTCTGATATAAATGTGCAAAAAGCATCCTGATATATGACTTAAAACTCACAGAGGTCCTGATCCAGGAAACGTTGCATGCAGGCAGTAGGCTTCATACATACTTTTGCGCTTGAAGATATCCTGTCAACTCAGAGGAGGAAGAGACTGTCTGAAAACACACAGTGCATGTTACAAGTCATCAACTCTGCTACTGTTTATTTGGTGGTGCATGCAGGATATAGAAACAAACTCCCCGCGTGCACCCCGATTCCCCTCCCACACACTCTGTACATTTTACACGTAAATGACAGCGTCCCAGATGTTCAGCCCATGCACACAAACCCGTTTCTGAGGATCCCTCAACCTTGCTGGATTGAAATAATTATCTACTTTAAATAAGGGCCCTGCTATGCTTCTGATACATAGGAGAAAGACCCTTGCAAGATGGATTCTCTAAAAATACCATTGGCTAAAAATAACATTAGCCACCTAGTCGCAACTTTAAGGACTACTTCACACATTGCTTTTTATGATGTGGCAACTAACGTTCATGTTGAGGGGGAACCAATAGGAAGAAATGATCTTTAAATAGGGGAAGTGTCAACGCAAGGCGTCTCAGAATAGGAAAAAGAAAGAATATAACACATTATCATAAGACTGTCACAAAAGGCTATAAATAGATGGTATTTGTTGGTTGGTATTATGGATATCTTGATGACATGTCATATATTTCTAGAGCATAGCTTGGAGGTGAAACATGCTTTGTAAGCAGACGATCCTCGGTGTCTCTTTGGCTGGGAAAGATTCTTATCTGTAAATTTCGAGAGTTGTGTCAGCACTGAGCTAGACGAAAAGGCCATGGTCTGCCTGGGCAAGTTAGCTTCCTAATTTTCCTATGTGACACCAGTCTGCGCGGTCTGATAGGATGTGGCCTTCCTTTTGCGCTGTTTTTATGCCATAGTGCAACCTAAGGCCAATGGGCCACAAGCAGCCCATGGGGGTCGTTTAACCAGCCCATGGACCCCCACCGCCTGCTTGGGGACCCCTGCCATCCGCTCGGTTGGCTCCCATGTGCCGCGCTAAACCGGAGCAGAGCAGGGACCACCTTCTGCGACGTGGGCCGGCTTCCCATTGGCTTCAGGAAGCTCCTGCAGCCAATGGGAAGCTGCGCACGCCTCCTCTGCGCTGGAAGGAGCACCGGAAATAGCCTTTGTGCATGTGCACACACACACTCCGGCCCACCACGGTGTCAGCGGTACCGTGAACCGGCCCAAGCCACAAAAACCTTGCCGACCCCTGCCATAGTGGCATAGTCTACTGAAGGCCTACCTCTGCTCAACAGTGGTGGGGTGGGAAAGATGGAGGTGCTTTCTCAAGATCCAGGAATTATGAGCGTTATGTCTGAAGAATTTGGGGGGAGGCCATCCCACTTCTCCAGTTCCTGACGTTAAGTAGCTTCAGGGATCAGCCCCTTTCCCATGGTGAGGCAAGACTCCTCCATCCTTTGACCATGCTGAACTTTGGTGTGCAGAAATTTCTCACTGCCTGTATATGACTGCTTAAAGATATGTCAGATTTGGCTGGGAGGGGATTGCTGGAGATGGGAGAGTATCTCCTTTCCCCAGATGCTTCTGTTACTGCCAGAATTCCAGCTGTGCCATATTTGGGTACAGAATCTGTTCAGAATTCTTTTAATTGGCAAGGATGGGGGGCATCTGAATGAAATGACAATGTATTTGCTAGCTACTTCACACACAGGGATAAAATTCCAAACAGAGAGTTGAACAGGAATCAACAGCTATATTTTCTTGCACATACCAAAGGCACAGTCAAAATAAACTTCCATTATATTTTCCAAAGGGCTTTGTCTTTTGTACTCAAGACACTGCTCTAAAATATATCTGTTTAGAATGAGCATACTCACATTTTACATTTTGGAAATTTTAACTTTATTTTCTTCATGGTGTCTTTATCCCACTCTTCTTCCAAAATTCTCAGGACAGTTAAGTCCATCCCCTTTAATTCTCAAAACAACTCTGTGAAATTGATTCAGCTGAGAGCTGTGTGACTGCCCCAAAGACGCCGAATGAGTTTCGCTGCTGAATGGGGACTGGAATGTGGGCTCCCCAGCCTTTGTCTAGCACAGGAACCATTGCACGACACTGGCTCTCTGCATGGAAAGGAGTAATTTAATGCTTTCCCTGGTACCTGTTTCTATGTATTTTTTTCAAGAATAAGTGGTGATGTGAACATTCTCAAATGACAAAAGGTGTGAGTGTTTTGCATTCTGATAACTTGTGCCTGAATACCAAATGTCAAAGTCAGAAGCAGCCCTAAGAATAATGTGAATCGAACGAAAAGGATGACGTTAGTTATGATAATTAAAGGCAATATGAACTTAAGAAATGCAGGAGAAATTATAAAAATGGGAGATCATCAGAGGTGCTGATGGAAGTCCAAAAGATTGTATAAGAGGTGAAATTTTGTGGAATGTATGACAATATGTTTTAAAATGAATAAAAATTATTATTAAAAAAAAGAAGAAGAATGTGAATCAGGGAAAGGGTGCGTAGCTCAGTTTGCATCCAGAAGTTCCCAGGTTCAAACATTAGCAATCTACAGGCAGGGCTTGCAAAGACTCCCGTTGGAAACCCTGGAGACCAGCCTTCTCCAAAACTGCTATCTTCTAGAGGCGGTTAGACTCCAGCTCCCGTCAATCCCAGCCAGCATGGTCATTGTTCGGGGATGATGGGCTTGGAGACCAGCAACATTTGGAGGACACCAGTTGGGGGAAGGCTGGTGTAGACAATAGTGACTTAGATGGACCAATTGTTCAGCTTGGTATAAGGCAATGTCCTTCCTATTGGTGCAATTCAACACTGCACTCTTCGTGGTTCCATCTCCACAATCATTGTGGTTTGCTACATAGAACAATCTGTCCTCCATGCACTGTTATAGGGGTTCTTGTGACACCACCACCCCCGAGCCAATTTTAGGGGGTGGTGAATGCCCCATTGCACCAGCAGAAGCCTTTGTGCAGGGCTTCTGCTGATGGGCTTGTTAAGTGAATCCTGCCCTATATGTTTTCCCCAAACTCCTATGCAGTGGCCAACTCATTGTGTCTATTATCTCAGCTCAGCTAGTAAATGTTCAACTGTCCTAAGTTATCTGATGACAAAATGCTTTAATGTTGCATCTGTATTATTGCTGGTTTCCTGCAGCAAAGCCTGAATAAAGTTCAAGAAGTTGTAAGAGCTAAAACATTTATGCTGTGCCTCTTGGTAATAACTTTACTGTAATTTTGTGAAGATCTGCTACCCAAAATCTTAATTCATTATTGCAACCCATATGAAACACAGAGAATCAACATTTTCTTTTCTTAGTTGCACAGTGTGAAGGATTCATTGTTCTAGTTTAATTTGTTTCATGCGGTGCTTCTGAGCACATTCCATACAGAGCTGTTATTGAATTTCTCTGACTGTCATTATATATCCATACAACCTTTAGAAACCCTCATTCTCAGTTTCCCAGTTTTATAATATGCTTCACATTTTAAGGATTGACGTAATTAGCTTCTTCTTCTTAGCTAAACATGTCTGGGGCCGAAGGATTGTATGAACAATATAGTATGAAGCTTTCATTTATTTAATGATGATACCATCTTTTCTCAGCGTAAGATTAAATTCAAATATACCGCTTTCTGCAATTTTGTCTCTGAAGTTGGATATTTGTCTCACTGCCTCCTGTATTCTTTGCAGCACAGCACAACATACCCACCCCACCGCCCTAAATAACTGCAAACCCTTTTGGATTGCAGAAGAAATAAGAATAGGCTATTCTCGTTTCTGTAATGTTACCTTGTGGTATTTTAAGTATTGAATTGATTTGGGAATAATTTGATTGGACACTGCTTCACCTTCTGATCACATTATGTCCTCCTGTAAGAAGACAAACATTAGCTAATGGGAATATATTTGAATGGAGCTCATTGCTGAATCCTTCCTTGCTTTCAACTGAAGCTAATTTTTTACTTAGGGTATAAGCACTGAATATGAGGGGGGGCTTTTGTAATTTAGCTCCAACTGAGAATATTGTAGCCCCACACTGCTGTGTTTGTTACACACGTTTTGTATTATTTGTGAGATGCAAAATTCACCTGGAAGCGCCCTATCAGCTCTTACCAGAGGCATAGAGTTAAAAGAGTTTCCCATAGAGGTAGTGTTACAGGCACCATGTTTGATGAATATGGGGAACATGAGACTGAGTAGAGGCTATAGCTCTGTGTTACATGGAGTTATCACTCCTACTGGCCTTCCTCCCTCTTCTACCTGACCTCCACATGTTGGCAGCTCCAACTTCACAGGGGACTGTGTGATCAATAACCTCCCCGCCCCCCGCAGCAGCATATGGGTAGAGTCTATGCATTGGGGCAATACCTTTTCACATCTAAACCTGCAACCAGGATTTGGATTACAGAGAGGGACAAGCTTGTTGCGTTCATCTCAGTCACATCCCCAGCAGAGAAATGGGATCTCAAGCTGAGACTGGCACGAGCCTGCAAGAACTGTCTGCAGAGGGGTTACATCTTGAACGTTACAAGTGGGACCTGCCGCAAATTGCTGCAGTTTCCTCACCACCTAGCAGAAGTCTCTTTTTTCCAGGGAACCAACAAGCCAATCAGGCCCCCCACCCACCCAGGAAGATGGAAGGCACTCAAGCAAAGTGTCTGCTTTCCCCACCCATTTTTATTTTCCAGCACAATCAATTTTCCGAGGCGGCCAAGCAGGTACATGCTCCATTGGGCTGTATTTGCCTTGTTAGGTTTTGTTTTTTAAAAAAGAAAACAACCAAAACCATTCCGCAGCCTGCGTATGTTGTGTGTATTTATGATACTTTTCTATGCAAAATTGTACGAAGAGCAGGATAAACCCAAATAAATAACATAATTCCATAGCTGTTTTAATTTAAGAGCTATTCTTTTCCCCAATGTATGGTATAGCTATGTTACCCACACAGCTATTTAAAATGACCCTGTCACATGTGAAAACAAATTAGATTGTTGCTGTTAATGAGCTTTTCAATTTACTTATTCAGTGGTTCAGATAAGTAGATTTAAGAGGTAATGATCCTGTTTAGCACCAAAGCTTAGCTGTCAGATCCTAGTAGTTGAGGGACATCTCCAGGGATAAGTGTTGACATAGATCTTGATGGGATAATAGGAATCATAGCGAATGCATGATAAAAGGAGTAGCAAAAGCAGCAAGGAAACGGCGGATTAAAGGAGTGTTCTTTGTTAAATTTGACATCTCTCCCAGTGTTTCATTTGTTAAGCCATGATCTGAATGTTAATTGACAAGAGAACAAAATGCTACCACATAGCACACAGCTTCCTATCTTTCTTGTATATTTTTATTTTCGTTTTCATACAAATGATATGATTTGCGCAAAATGCTGAAACAAAATCTAAGTTTGTTAAAGAATCCTGAAATATCATTGCCTGCAACGTCTAGGGCTTGTCCACACAGGAGTTTAATGAGGATGTAAATCTGCTGTGTGTCATTCTTGTGACACACACAACTTCCTTTCCACCTATTGCCACATTCCCTGCTCCCCTGCTCTAGTTATCTCCCGCTTGGACTACTGCAATGCGCTCTACGTGGGGCTACCTTTGAAGGTGACCCGGAAAATACAACTAATCCAGAATGCGGCAGCTAGACTGGTGACTGGGGGCGGCTGCCGAGACCACATAACACCGGTCTTGAAAGACCTACACTGGCTCCCAGTACGTTTTCAAGCACAATGCAAAGTGTTGGTGTTGACCTTTAAAGCCCTAAATGGCCTCCGCCCAGTATACCTGAAGGAGCATCTCCACCCCCATTGTTCTGCCCAGACGCTGAGGTCCAGCGCCGAGGGCCTTCTGCCGGTTCCCTCATTGTGAGAAGTGAGGTAACAGGGAACCAGGCAGAGGGCCTTCTCGGTAGTGGCGCCCGCCTTGTGAAACGCCCTCCCATCAGGTGTCAAAGAGATAAACAACTACCTGACATTCAGAAAACATCTTCAGGGAAGTTTTTAATGTGTGAGATCTTAGTGTATTTTTGGTCTTTGTGGAAGCCGCCCAGAGTGGCTGGGGAAACCCAGCCAGATGAGCAGGGTACAAATAATAAATTGTTATTATTATTTTTATTATTATTCCATTTGCTCCTCACCTGAGCTCAACCTAGCCATTTCGCTTCCATCCGCCCAAAGGAAAGGACACAGCATGACTATTTCACAAGCGAAGGCATGTTTGTGATGCATTTCTAAAAATTTTAAACTGCTGTTTTGCACAAAAATGCTGTGTTAAAAATAGAAACCAATCCACTAATCTCGTATCTCGTATATCAAGTGTCCTTTGCATAGTGAAGTACGTAGAATTAATCCCTAATTTATAACTTTTACTATGTGCATGTGTTGTGTGACTATAACTATTAAATGTTTATTTACCAAAAAAAGAGTTGTGCTTCTGAAAGTGAAACATTAAATGTAATCCTAGGAAATACCTTAAAGCCCAGTGGCCCATCCATCCAGATTCCACAGAGAAATAACAAAAGTTCGGCAACCCTTCCTAATCCTGTCACCTACTAGGTAGATTTGTGCTTTCTCTGAATCTGATTGTTGCTGTTCTGTAATAGCTATAACCTGGTGATTGTAACCATTACCTAATCACCCAGAAAAGCAAGGATTTTTATCACAGTAAATGTGATAAAAATGAAAATATATGTACAGTAGAATACCATCTTCTTTCTGCTGAGTGCTTGTTAAAACACTCTTTTCTATTCTAATATAAAACTTTATGGCATGGGTAGGCAACCTAAGGCCCGGGGCCCGGATTTGGCCCAATTGCCTTCTAAATCCAGCCCACGGACGGTCCGGGAATCTGTGTTTTTACATGATTAGAATGTGTCCTTTTATTTAAAATGCATCTCTGGGTTATTTGTGGGGCCTGCCTGGTCTTTTTACATGAGTAGAATGTGTTCTCTTATTTAAAATGCATCTCTGGGTTATTTTGGGGGCATAAGAATTCCTTCCTTCCTCCTCCCCCCCCCAAAAAAATATAGTCTGGCCCTCCCACAAGATCTGAGGGACAGTGGACCGGCCCCCTGCTAAAAAAGTTTGCTGACCCCTACCTTATGAGATATTTTATGGGGGTCTCAAATTGCTTCCTCATACAAAGAATAAAATAGTAGCATTTATCCCCAATAATAATACAGTGGTGCCCCGCAAGACGAATGCCTCGCAAGACGGAAAACTCGCTAGACGAAAGAGTTTTCCGTTTTGGAGGTGCTTCGCAAAACGAATTTCCTATGGGCTTGCTTCACAAGACGACAATGTCTTGCGAGTTCCTGCGGGGGTTTTTCCCTCCCCCCCTTTTCCTAAGCTGCTAAGCCGCTTACAGCTGATCCGATCAGCAGATAAGCCACTAAAAGCCGCTAATAGCGCTAATCCGCTAATCCATCAATGGGCTTGCTTCGCAAGACGAAAAAACCGCTAGATGAAGAGAATCACAGAACGGATTCTTTTCGTCTTGCGAGGCACCACTGTAAATAGGTAAAGGTACCCCTGCCCGTATGGGCCAGTCATGTCTGACTCTAGGGTTGTGCGTTCATCTCACTTAAGAGGTCGGGGGCCAGCGCTGTCCTAAGACACTTCCGGGTCACGTGGCCAGCGTGACGAAGCTGCTCTGGCGAGCCAGCACCAGCGCAGCACACGGAAATGCCGTTTACCTTCCCGCTATAAAGCAGTACCTATTTATCTACTTGCACTTAAGGGTGCTTTCGAATTGCTAGGTGGGCAGAAGCTGGGACCAAAAGACGGGAACTCACCCCGCCATGGGGATTCGAACCACCGACCATATGATCGGCAAGTCCTAGGCACTGAGGTTTTACCCACAGCGCCACCCGCGTCCCATATAATAATAAATACTTTAGGATAAATGCAAGAAGCTAAAAATATTAGTCACCGTAGCTTTTCGACATATGGATGGATTCAGAATTTGAGAATATAGTTGGCAGTAGGTCTGTGAAGTGGATTCAGCCAAGGCCCAGCTCCTGGACTGAATCATTCTTATTTGAGGGAATCCAGGCATTGCCCGAGTTGGATTAAAATAGCCATGGATTGCTGTGAGTCTGGTGGTCCAGAGGAATTTGAAACTGTCAGGGTTGGCCATCAAACAAAAACAAGGTCAAGCAGGAAGAAGAAGCAGTGAAAAGGCCTAGGATAGGAGAAGGGAGCTTCCTGACTGGCTGCATTTTCCTGGGAGAAGGTGGGTGGCTTTGGGTTTGGGGTTTGAGGTGGTTCTTTCATAGCAATTTTCTCACCCAACCCCTCCTTCCATTTGTAGCTTCTTGTTGTTTAGTCGTGTCCGACTCTTCGTGACCCCCTGGACCAGACCACGCCAGGCACTCCTGTCTTCCACTGCCTCCCCCAGTTTGGTCAAACTCATGCTGGTAGCTTCGAGAACACTGTCCCACCATCTCGTCCTCTGTCGTCTCCTTCTCCTTGTGCCCTCCATCTTTCCCAACATCAGGGTCTTTTCCAGGGAGTCTTCTCTTCTCATGAGGTGGCCAAAGTATTGGAGTCTCAGCTTCAGGATTTGTAGCTATCATCCATCTATTTCAGTCTGCTTAGTCATCACAAGTTGCTTGAGAGAAACAGTCTTTCTTAACTATATAATGCAAGCAGGCTTCCTCAACCTTGGCCCTCCAGATGTTTTGGGACTGCAATTGCCAGCATCCTTGACCACTGGTCCTGCTAGCTAGGGAACATGGGAGTTGTAGGCCAAATGCATCTGGAGGGCCAAGGTTGAGGAAGCCTGGATTATAGAATAGGAGGAGGAAGAAGCAAGGAGAAATACAGTTTGCCCATATTTTCAGCCTCATGTCACAACAAAACTGAATTTCAAAACAACACGCAACTTGCTGGTTCCCTGCTACCAAGGAAAGTGATCTCTCTTCAGAACAATGCATGTTAAAAAAAATCATAGTACAGTAAGCTATTGAGATTTCACTGTTGAATTTTTTTTCCAGGTTTATGCTCGAATGTCAGAAGTTTTGGGAATAACAGATGACAACCAAGTTCTAGAAACATTTATGGCAAAAATGTGAGTTTGAAATACCTTCTCTTGTGGTTTCTGTCCCGCCCCCCCCCCAATGTAAACGTTAATGCAAATGCTGCTAATAGTTAATGTCTTAATTTTAAAATTTTGAGATGTGACATATGAATGCAATTAATGTGGCTTTTTACTGTCGCCACCACCCTTTTCCTGTTATTATCAGTTAGCAACTGTCTCCTGTTGTTTTCATGTTTTGATTCAAATCTGAAGGCAGCGTAGCTCATTTTGTATTTCCCTTTTTTATGCTACATTATATAATACGTTGCATAATACACTGGGGAAAGTATTCAGCAAATCTTGACTCTCTAGATAGTTGTTTGAAACATTGGTCCAAATTCTTCTCTGGAGAGAATAATAAGTGAACCATGAGAAAGAAGGACAACCTTGTAACTGGGATGAAAAATCCAATTCTTGCCTTCATACGACCTGGAACTAAGTTATTTTTAAGCAGGCTGGTGGCTGATGGTTCAGAGTAGAGTTCAATTTGAGTTTGAAGGCAAGAACAAAGTATGGATTGCTGCAATCTGGGATGAATACAGTTAGCTGGGAATAAGTCCCATTGAACTAATATTGTACATGTGTATGCCTGGTTAGAAGATACATTTGTAAAACTTTTCTTTTTTTAATTCTAGTGTTACAAATCTTAAATACTGGGGGCGATGTGAGCCTGTGATTTCAAGAACTCTTCAGTTTCTAAATGACCTTTCAGTTGGATATCCTTTTAACTGTATATCATGGGTCCTATCCACTGGGTAGTTTAGATGATGGTAGAATGTGCACCATTTTCATCTTTACTTTTTTACTTGTTGATACTCTTGGGAATAGTTGATACTGAAATAGTAATTAAGTATAGCCCTTTCTGTGCATAGTCCATTTTGAAAATGTCATCTTGCTTATTTTGCACATAATCTTCCTTTCAAATTAATCTAAAGGTTCTGGTTCCTGTCCAGTTTCATTGGTCAGTGAAGCTGGGATTTTGATATAAAACCAAAATAGGTTTATTGTCTCCTTCAACCCTGCTTCTGATGGCTTCCATGAAAGGGTAACAGCTATGGCAATTGGAATCGGGCAGTGATTGGTGAGATGGCCAGAATCATCTGTGCTTGCTTCAGAGCCTGACATTGACTGAATGTTCAGCAGCTCATTGGTCCTGTGAGTTAGACTTTTTGGAGAGCACATGGTCTTTTTCACGTTCTCCCATCATCAGCCCAGTGCCATCATCTGCTGTGCAACTCAAGGTCAGGGTCAACTGAGCATTCAGCTAATTGTACTTCTAGTTTAATGAGCTGGTTAACATGATCTGGTGTGAATGTATGTTTGGGTATTTTATGTTTGCCAGTGTGTGTGTGTGTGTGTGTGTGTGTGTGTGTGTAAAGGGAAGTGTCACTTGTATGTGACAAAGACGGAAGAGAAGAGGTTATTGTATTGCATTGCTAAAATGTTAAAAGGGTAAAAATGATTGTTTTTCCTCGATGATTTCTTTCTGTACCTTATTGTTCAATAAACTAAAGGTCAACAAGAAATTCTACTTTAAATAGCTTTGTTAAGATATGAAGATAATCAGTCTTTAAGTAATAAAAGGTAATGAACTTCTTTCATTGGTGCTTCTGTTCCTAGTCTACACAGAGAACTTTAAACTTCAAGCAGTTGTGGTGCAAGAACACTCTGTGTTCATGTCAGTCACCACCTTTCTCCTTGTCCTTTGCCATTGAGAGGTGAGGATGACCCCAGATTGGAGGAGGAGGAGGAGCTGGTAGGCAGTGGTAGGCAGGAGAGGGGAAAGTAGTAGGGGTGAAGTTTGGGGGGAAAGATGGTGCAATGGGAAAAGCAATGGTGACAGTGACCCACCTTGGGTGGCACACTGTGTTGTGCTGGGCCCAGATCAATCTGACATCTTCAAAATAGTTGTGTGAATGTCTGTTTTGCTCTCCTTCCTATTCCCCACCCCCCAATTGAATCAGTGCGTTCTTCCAAGCTGCCTTTCCACCTTTGTTTTCTTCTCCATTTCTTTTATAGCAGAAATTGCTTGTTTCTTCCACTCTCTGAAACAAACAAGCTTTAGCGAATGCTTACTCCTTTACAGTGGACCCTCGAGTTACGTTGGGACACGGGTGGCGCTGTGGGTTAAACCACAGAGCCTAGGACATGCCGATCAGAAGGTCGGCGGTTCGAATCCCTGCGACGGGGTGAGCTCCTGTTGCTTGGTGCCTGCTCCTGCCAACCTAGCAGTTCGAAAACGCGTCAAAGTGCAAGTAGATAAATAGGTACCGCTCCGGCGGGAAGGTAAAAGGCGTTTCTGTGCTCTGCTCTGGTTCGCCAGAAGCAGCTTAGTCATGCTGGCCACATGACCTGGAAGCTGTACGCCGGCTCCCTCGGCCAATAAAGCGAGATGAGCGCTGCAACCCCAGAGTCGGTCCCGACTGGACCTAATGGTCAGGGGTCCCTTTACCTTTACTCAGGTTACGTACCGCTCTGGATACATAACTTTCAGGTTGCAAATGCGGCAAACCCGGAAGTGTATACTTCCGGTTTTCGCCGTGCATGCGCAGTAGCGCTCTGTAGTGCCGTGTGCGTGCGCAGAAGCAGCGCCTCGAGTTATGGACTTTTCAGGTTAAATATGGACCCCCGGAACAAATTTAATTCGTATCTGGAGGCTCCACTTTATATGCTGCTTTAAGATCTGCAAGTTAACCTTTCTTCCACAAGAAAATAGGCCTGTGAGTGCTCAGAGAAAGAACCTTGCCTGCCATACTAATCCATTATAGATGTCAAGTCCAAAAGGTTCTGTACTACTGAGCTTTTAATGGTTTTTCACCTATGCAGTTCACAATTGTTCATTGCCAATATTATATTCAGATTAGATTGCAGAATGGTCCTGCTTCTGATGTTATATCTTAGTATTTTGGTTCTGGTTTTCTTTTGATTAGGTGGAGATTCAGATTTGTTATTTTTTAAAACATATATGCTTGTTTCAGTTTTGTTCTTTCTATCACTTTTTTAAAGCTGCCTTTTAATTTATATTATAATTTAAAAGATACATAAAATGCATGAATTTTTTTAAAAGGAGAAATGAATTGCATTGCAACTGGGCTTCAGGTAAATATCAAAGCAGTTAAACATCTCCTGTGTTTAAGAATCCTTGGCCTTTGGATATAATTTTTTTCATCTCTTTATCTGATTCAGTGGCAGCATTGGACAATATAGCAGCATTGGACAATAAACTGTGGAGGCATCATAACTCAGTGGGTAAAGCACATGCTTTTGATAAAGAGGGTTTTAGGTTCAAACCTGGTTCCTTCTTTCAACCAGACTGGAAAGAACCTCTAAGGCAATACTGGGCTAGATGTCCAATGGCATGGCTTGGTATATGTTGCTTATACAGTGGTCCCTTGGTTCTCGAACGGCTTAGTTGTCGAACAAATGGCTCCCGAACGGTGCAAACTCGGAAGTGTTCGAGTAGGCGAACGTTTTTTGGAAACAGAACATCCGATATGGCTTCCGATTGAGTTCAGAAAGCTCTTGCAGCCAATCGGAAGCCACGCCTTGGTTTTCAAATGGTTTCAGGAGTCGAACGTACTCCTGGAATGGATTAGGTTCGAAAACCAAGGTACCACTGTGTCTGTTATTAAAAAATCTCATAGAAATTGATGCACTTTTTCATTCCAAACCAGGGTCCAATAATACTCAGTGTTCTACTTCTCTCTTTCCTTGATATTATTATTCCCCAAATGAACTTTGTAAAACCCTCTTGCTTGGTAGGCAATTTTGCTATATTGATGAATGGGGGTACACGATGAAAAGTGCATATAAAATTGGCATTAACTTTGCTAGTTAACTTTTTTTTAATTGGCAACATTGAAATAAACGTTTTGAATAAATAAACTGCATTAAATGTAATTTGACTCGAACTTCTGTGATTTGTTTCTTTTTCCAGTTAAAATGAATGTTGCATGATAGAGCTAACCTAAATGCTGTTTCACTTTATTCTTATGTGTTAGTATTAGTTAAGTTTAAAATTGTGTTCTTTGGCAAATGAAAAAAGAATTCAGAAGTATTAAGACACCCACTTTTGTGCTGGAATTTAATATGCAACTTTTTATTGGAAAATAATCGTCCTTGTCTGGCAAAATCCACCATGCAATATTTCTGTTAGTAGGCATAATGTAATAAAGGCAGGGAGGGCTATTTATCACAACAAATTTTGAGGATTTCAGGATTCTTTTTATTATTTTAATATATTTCTTTGGTATTAAATCAGAAAAATGATAAATTACACCTGTCGAAGCTGTTTTTCCTTTTTGTTGGAAAATGATGTACAACCCAATTTTGCTGGTCATTTTGGCTTTTAACGATACATACATTTTCCCCTCTTTTAAATCTATTGGCTCAGCTTTTAAAGAACAATACTGAAGTACTTCTTATTTCTTACATATGAAGTGTTTATAAATACTTCCTGGTATTGCAAACTTTAACCTTTTAACAATGCATTAGTTTGTCAGAGCAACTCAGTGGCTATGATATTCAAGCTCACTTCAGACAAGCCCTTCTCATTCTGATAGGGATTAAGTCACTGTGGTCGGTTGAGGATTAGGCTTTCATTATATATAACTTTGTTGAGAAGCATCATGTTTTTTAGAGACCACATCCAGGGGGCCCATTTTCAGTGCACAGGGTACATTAAATTGTGATTAATTTGAATGGCTAAAAAATAATTAGTTTAATTTAAATGCCTGCCCATTGCTTAATTCATTCATATGCATATAATTTTCTTTCAGAATCAAGCACTACGTGTTCCTTGAAATTGGTACTTATCTTTTATTATGCATAAGGGTTATTTATTTCTTCAGAGATTCTATAACAGTTTTTTTAAAATATATATATATCACAATTTTAGAAAGGATGAGACAAAAGAGCAAAAATATATATAGGGAGTATTTTAAGCAACAAGAGGCAACAAATGATTTGTGTTGCTGTCTTGTTTTGCATTATTTTAACAATTATTCCAGGCTTGCATATTTAGAAATATATTAGCCCAATTTGATTTTAAGGCTCAGTTATTTGAATTATAAATCATTATGTCCCTTCTAGCTGATCAGTCACGGAATAGCTTTGAATTCATTTACATAATGGAATGTGTTAGTGTTTCCTTTCTGTCAGTGTAGTCATGGTACTCCCTCATGCATCCTCTGTTCTTTCTCATAATTAACTTTAACACACACACACACACACACACACACACACACTCTCTCTCTCTCTCTCATGATTATTTTGTGAAGGAACTGACCACAAAGTGTCTTTCAGGTATATGATTGTTCTTCTTCCTAGTTAACCTGTGATTGCAGCTATTAAAGTCTTTCTTTTGGTTTAAGAGAAAACCCCTGCAAAAAGACTTCACAACATAAAACAGTCACTTGATAAGAAGTAATCAAGCAAGTTACCTAAAAGTCTCTACATGTAATTGTTAAAACAGCCTAGGAAGTAGATTATTTAAAATGGTCGTCTTCAGCTGATGAAGACACATCTAGACCAAGGTGGCTTGGTTGCAGAAGCATTTCAGTAAACTATCATTTGGCAATTGAGAAAGAAGGAAAAATCTAGACAAATGTAGTAAAGATAAACAATTATGGCCAAAGTCCATTGATGCAAGTGTGCTTAAACATGCTTACTTCTATACTGGATTGTGATTAAAATACAGGCAACTCTCAGTTTACGCTGGGGTTAAATTCCAGGTATAGGGATTTTGGCGTAAAGCCAAAATCGTGTACAGTATAGTCAAAACACATTGGGTTGAATGGCAGGTGAGATTGCCACCTTTTATTATATGTTGTTGTTGTTTAGTCGTTTAGTCGTGTCCGACACTTCGTGACCCCGTGGACCACACCATGCCAGGCACTCCTGTCTTCCACTGCCTCCTGCAGTTTGGTCAAACTCATGCTGGTAGCTTCGGAAACACTATCCAACCATCTCGTCCTCTGTTTTCCCTTTCTCCTTGTGCCCTCCATCTTTCCCAACATCAGGGTCTTTTCCAGGGAGTCTTCTCTTCTCATGAGGTGGCCAAAGTATTGGAGTCTCAGCTTCAGGATCTGTCCTTCCAGTGAGCACTCAGGGCTGATTTCCTTCACAATGGAGAGGTTTGATCTTCTTGCAGTCCATGGGACTCTCAAGAGTTTCCTCCAGCACCATAATTCAAAAGCATCAATTTTTCAGTGATCAGCCTTCTTTATGGTCCAGCTTTATATATATTGCCAAATGTGTAGCTGAATGTGAACAAGTTAAATGCACATAAGTTGCGAGTTACCAGTAGTCAAAAATTTAAGAGGTTACAGATAGGATCAAGATGTGGGTCCTTGGTCCGTTAAAAGCTGAAGACTGCTGATGTAAACTTTAGAGGCCATACCCAATTCTGTGGCTTCTCTGGTTCAGTGGACTTCCATGTAGCCAATGGAGCTGCCTTCCAATCATTTCCACCCACCTGCACACCGTCAAAATCAACTCCAAAGGGCTGGAGCATGCTCCAAAACAGTTTTTTGGGGCTGCACAGGGGGGAGAAAAAACAGAAGTCTTGTTGCAGTAGTGGAGCTATGCACACAGAATGTTGCATGCATGCCAAGAGTTCTGACTTTTAAAATGTTAGGATTAAAGAAAACATTTTTTTAAATAGAGACCCCAATTTGAATAACTTCCAGGTTGCTTATATAATTTAAATTCTTTCCTTATACCCTCTCTTTAGTACTTTCAGCCAATAAGATAGATATGTGTACACTAGTTTCATAGCTATATAAAGTTCTTTAACTATATTTGATTGTGAATGCAAGGTGTTGGGAGGAAAGGGTAGTGCCGTATTTTTCCGTGTGTACGAAGACCCCTATTTTTTGAGCCCAGAATTAAGAAATAATTAATTGCAACATTCTGTGCGTAAGATGACCCCCAATTTTAAACTTAAAAATTTTGGGGGGAAATATAGTCTTTTACATGGAAAAATACAGTATTTTCAAACTTTTGACTATTTTGCTGTGTTGAATATTCAGCGCCACACTATAGCTAACTTTGATGCAGAGACACAGTGGTGCCTTGGTTCACAAACTTAATCCGTTCCGGGAGTCCGTTCAACTCCTGAAACCGTTTGAAAACCAAGGCGTGGCTTCTGATTGGCTGCAAGAGCTTTCTGCACTCAATTGGAAGCCATATTGGATGTTCAGTTTCCAAAAAAACGTTTGTCGACCAGAACACTTACTTCCGAGTTTGCCCCATTCGGGAGCCGATTTGTTCGGCAACTAAGCCATTCGAGAACCCAAGGTACCACTTTACTTGTTTCTTTCCTTATACAGCCTCCCTCAACCTGGTGCCCTTGAGATGTTTTGACCTACAAATGCATTATCCTTGACCTATAGTGATGCTGGCTGAGACTATGGGAGTTGGAATCTTGCGGGCACCATGTTGGAGAAGGTTCTCCTAGCCCAGGGGTCTGCAACCTTTAAGACAAAAAGAGCCACTTGGACCCGTTTCCGAAGAAAAAAAAACTGGGAGCCGCAAAACTTGTCATTATAAAAATAACTTTTTTGTCACTTTTTTATTATTTCTTTGTTTGACCCCTCAGAATTACTCCTCCTCATAGAAATAAACGTTAAATTAACAAGTTACCTTTTTGTGTGTGTGTGTTCTTCACTCACGTTCAAAACAGTGACCAGCGTACATGCCCCCTTTCAATGCAGTGACCAGCGTACATGCCCCTTACAATGTAGTGGGCGGGCGGGCGGGAAGGTGACGTCGGGACGGTATGTGACTAACGCACGCAGCGCCCCCATGCGACGTCACAGCCAGTACAGCGCCCGCCACAGTGGGGAGTGTCGGGGCGCACAATGCGCCTCCTCCCCTTGCTAGTATCCAGCCCGGAGCCGCAGCAAAGGTGCAAAAGAGCCACATGCGGCTCCGGAGCCGCGGGTTGCAGACCCCTGTCCTAGAGTAAAACAATGGTACAGGATAATGTCAGTATTTTTCTGTAGCTCCTTCCTGTCTTAACTATTTTAAACGGAGAAAATATTTTAATAGGAACTGTGAGAGATGAGATGTTGAGCTCAAAACCTTGATCCATATGTAGCAGCAAGTTGTGTGCCGGTTCTTCTGCATGAGAAAATCCCACCCTCTTCCCCAGTATACACACTACAGAGGACCAGCACTCTCTGTTCTGACAGAGCTGCTCACTGTGACGTTAACATAAGAGAGAGTGCTGGAGGTAAATAGTTAAACAGGTTGCCCAGTCAGGACCTAGGGGGGCGGAGTCAGTGGGACTATAAAACCAGTTCTGGGAGGAGTTTGGGGAGGAGTTCGTTGGGAGTTGTTGGTGGGTAGTTGGTTGGATTTAGTGGGTTGGCTGGTTGGGAAAGGCAGTTGGTAATAGAGAGACAATTAGGGCAGTGGGTTCTTGAGTGTGGGGAGGTAGAAGAGATAGAGAGAGGAAAATAAGACTAAGAAAGTAAAGAGCAACAACGTTTGGAATGCTGTGAAAGTTTTGTTTGTGTCTGAAATAAAATACACTCTTCTTTATTAATTGAAAAGCTGACTGAGACTGAAGTGATTTTACCAGGGAGGACCTGGTTGGTGGCAGCGGATTAGTGGTGTACGGGTCAGTAGTCCATGAGACGACTGGGGGCTCCGTACAAATGCCACACTCACCTGTTGAGGATTAGTGACAAGGTTTACCTGAATTTGGCACCGCATTCTCCCATCTTCTGTGAGAGACGACTGCTGTAAAAGATGAAAGAATTGGCCTTGAGATGTCCTGACAAGTATCATACATTTCCTACTTGTCTTCTAAAAAAAATTAAGAACACTATGACTGTTGATAGTTTTAACAATTTCCCTGCTCTTCTGCTTAGTAATATTGTGTATTAATGATTATTTTCTTTGCATTTTTTTAAATAAAAACCCTAATTTTTGAAATCTGTATTTTCTAATACTCTGTAAAGCTATCGATATGGGGTCTCTGAAGACCATATGCATTAAAAAGTTAGGTTTTGTGTTATCAGCATATGAATTGCATACTGTTGTTTCCCTTAATTTCAAACACTTATATTCTCCTAAAAAAGCTTGTGAAAATAGATGCTGTGAAGTTCATGCTGCAGAATCATACGGTAGGTCTCTCGAATTAGCTTCAATATTTTAAAAGTTGTTAACATAAAATAATGAATGGTGTTGACTTTTTTTCATCTGTTCTTCATTTTTCCACCAGAGTAAACACTTTCCTTTCTTGGGTGTAAATGATAATTATGGTTTGAGTGACCTTAGGTGCAGAACCAGATTCTATACTGCACTCACACGCCTTCTCATGGTAGAACTAGGTAAGAAATTTTTCATTTGTATTCCTTCACTCCCTTCCTGAAGTTAGAAAGGTCTCCCAAATACATTGTCTATGGTCTAATAATCAGTTCCTGGCAATATTGATATTTGTTTTTAAATCAAAATAACACTACGCCAGACATGTTATTAAAACACGTTATGACCACATTAGACCTAATTGCTTGGATGCAGGCATGGATTGGTGGATGCAGGCATTGGCTGTCCACAGAAGGATTGTTTTCCTCATCATGTGCAAGAAAGGTGAAACTAAATTCAACATGGTTTTTCTGGTTGCGTTAAGTCCGCATGACTGCTTGTGCCAGAATCCGCGTGAAATTTGCTATAGAATGTACTAAAAAATACTCCTTCAAAAATATTTGTAGAACGTATTAGTGGCTATTTTCATTCCATTCAGGTTCCTTCGATCCAGTTCATTTTATTTACCTATGGGCTTTCGTTTCAAGGCTAATGTTTCTTACTAGGAAATAAGTCTTAGAAGAGTTAATTTCTGAATAAATGTATTTTAGATTGGTCAGCTAAATTATAAGAGTATGATCTTTGGACATGGGACCTATCCCTGTTTCCCCGAAGAACCTACTTTCTCTTCCAGGATTCTATGCCGGGGCAAAAAGACAGATGTGGAATGTACTTTCTTTTTATTTCCACTGGCTTTAGATTGTCCCAAAGATGATTCAGTATTTTAGGTTAATGCTACTTTATTTCCAGACTTACAAGATTCCTCTGCAAAGTAAGAAGCTCCCTCGCCAGATTCAAACTAGAATAGGCAAAGTTCACCTGTAAACTATCTATACAGTCCTTAAAGTTATATTGCTATATCCTGGCACCTTGAAAATCCCTATTCTCATTGGGATTTTTTAAAAAAAGTTTAAAATGCTGTAGCATCTAGGGGAAGAAATAAACTGAAAGTGATCATTAACTTCAGTGACTCAGATTATGTTTTAAAAATAGCTAGACTGAATAAAAATCACTATCTTGCTAATGCATCTCAGAAGATGGTGGATTACTCAGTTTCTGTGTGTGTGCAAAATGTGGACCCAACAAACCCCATAACACAGTACTGTCTAAGCTGAGAAGAAACTCTTCTTCGCTACCACTAATTGTAGCCTTTTAAATGGGTTCAATTACCTGTTTGGTCCAACTGAGCACAAAAATTGCACCTCTTTGCTATATTGTCTCCAAGGCTCAACAGCCTTGTAATCCATCCACCGAAGGAAGGTCTATTTAGGATTCGGAATGAGAGAACACTTAGCAGCTGTAGTAACTTCTTCAACTGGTCACCTATAGACATAAGTAAAATTAATCTCCCAGAGCATTCTGTAAACCCATTGGAATTTTCAGTCTCCATGTCTGGGCCATCCTTTGGCCTGTACATCTCATCTCTCTTCTGCCTCCCATCAGAGACTGTATTATGAAAATTTACACCCTTTGTGATGTAATGATCCGATCATAAGGGTGACATCTACATCCCCTATCCTCAGGCTGCCTGTTTCCATGACAGCGTAATACAACACATACAACATAGTACCTGTCACACGTGTCAGTAACAGTGACTTGATGTAGCTGAGTGTGTTATTAGGGGCATGTATTTTTGAGCCATAGCCTATGAGGTGGCCTCAGGATGAGATACCTGGATACGCCACATGAAACATGGGGCTTCAGCAGATCAAAAAGCCTTGGATCTCATTATAAGGTAAAGGTAAAGGGACCCCTGATCATTAGGTCCAGTCGTGGCCGACTCTGGGGTTGCGACGCTCATCTTGCTTTATTGGCCGAGGGAGCTTCCGGGTCATGTGGCCAGCATGACTAAGCCGCTTCTGGCAAACCAGAGCAGCGCACGGAAACGCCGTTTACCTTCCCGCCAGAGCAGTACCTATTTATCTACTTGCACTTTGACGTGCTTTCTAATTGACTGCTAGGTTGGCAGGAACTGGGACCAAGCAACAGGAGCTCACCCCGTTGTGGGTATTCGAACCGCCGACCTTCTGATCAACAACTCCTAGGCTCTGTGATTTAACCCACAGTGCCACCCGCGTACACACATTCAAATTTGATTGTGCAGAATGTATCCAAAGGGATGTATATTCTTTCAAAGAAGTGTGATCCTGTTTCATTAAATTCCATCCCATGTTTGATCAAGTGGAGTAGTCTAGAGAGTCCTTAGGGGAGTTCTGAAAGTGATGAGGAGAGGGATGTGTGCTAAAGCACACATACAGAAATCGAAAAGAAATAATAAGAAGACAGATAATTAGAATATATAGACATAAGCAGTGTCAACTGGGAGAATTAACATGTTAACTGGAATAATAGGCAGCTGTAGTTCTTGATATGATATCAAAATGCCCTGTGAATTTTGTGTTCTCATTTCTTGCATAACAATGGAAAATCAGTACTCGTACTCTTGAATTCAACACAGTATGAGGGAAGCTGGATTTAACTGCAGATTAAATAATACTGGCTGGGCAAAACCCTGCTCTGAAGCCTTGGTGTGGTGTTGCCATTCACAGCAGGCAGTGCAGGAAATAATAGATTCAGGATTCAGACTTGGGGCAGATTGAGTGCCAGTTCGGGCCCCCGATCAGATTTGTGTGTGCATGTGCATAGCCCTACATACAGGCTTACCCTAGCTTAGCAACTGAGTAACTAACGCTAGTAGGGTCCTATGAGTGTCAGTCATCCCAAGAGCACTGCTCTGGAGTGGTCTCCTAGACTACATCTTACTGTTAAGACGTGAAGTTGTGAAGAAATGTGGATTAAACATTAAAAGCTGTAACATTAAAAGCCCTGAGCCGATTGGGCCCAGGATACTTGAATAAACCACCTGCACTCATCTCAGCCTGTCCATTTACTGAAATCAGTGTTGGAAGACTTACTTAGGTGTCCACCTGCGAAGATGATTAGGTTGGTGGGCACCCTTAACAGAGCCTTTTCATTGGCTCGGCAACAATGGAACTCCATCGCTTTGAAGGCTTGGCATGCCTTTTGAAGATCTATCGCTTTTCAGTAGCCTTTAGCAAGTTTTGTATATTAGGAGTCCTTGTTGTAGGCCTCTTGGGCTCCATTGTTCTTTTCCTGGCATTTAACCCTTGCCTTTCTTCCTTTTTTTCCCATAGGTGAAGATGAAGATGAATTTGAAAACTTCATGCTTCCCCTGACAGTTTCATTTGAAACTTTAGCTCAGATATTTAACAATAGTTTTAAACAAGAGGAAGCAAAGGTAAGTTGTTTTGAATAGAAGGGGGAAATCTTATTTCTCATAAACCAATAGGGAGATTGTGGGAGAGAGAGATGGGTGGGGAGATACCATCCAGCCAAAAAAAATCACACTAAGGCCCATTGACTTAAATTGATGGAAATTAAGTGTGAAAGTAATTCTGCCCTTAAAATCAGAAAGATTCAGTTTGGCTGGTTGCCTTTTTCTCAGTTCTGCTTTAGTTTATGTGATGTTTCCCTTTGAAGGTCCATATGTGAACTCTTCATTTTTAAGCCTCTGGGGATATGAATCTACTCTTCCCTACATGAAGGGGCAAGGCATGAGATTTGTTTCCAGAGCAAGATGAAGCAGAGACTGACATAATGAGCAAACAAGTAGGAAGGTTAGGTAGAAGTAGAATTGGTTCTCCGCTCGTTCCTCTCTTTTGATACCTCCCTGCCCCATCCCTGCATGCAAGGTGCCCTACTTCCTTATCTGTATCAATCCCCGTGTGGTGCTGAGCTTATTCCTAGGCTCTGATGAATGCTGAAGTAGAAGAACAAAAGGCCTTGATAATCCTAAACTAGGAGAAGCAAAATTGCACCGTTGAATTTTCCCTGAGAATTTTGCATTACCAGTGAAACTAGACTGTTTGCGGAGTTTCCATCAATGAGCTAGAAACCCCACACCTACAGTGGTGCCCCGCAAGACGAATGCCTCGCAAGACGGAAAACTCGCTAGACGAAAGAGTTTTCCGTTTTGGAGGTGCTTCGCAAAACGAATTTCCTATGGGCTTGCTTCACAAGACGACAATGCCTTGCGAGTTCCTGCGGGTTTTTTCCCCCTTTCCCCCCTTTTTTCTAAGCCGCTAAGCCGCTTATCAGCTGATCCGATCAGCAGATAAGCCGCTAAAAGCCGCTAATAGTGCTAATCCGCTAATCCGTCAATGGACTTGCTTCGCAAGACGAAAAAACCGCTGGACGAAGAGAATCACAGAACGGATTCTTTTCGTCTTGCGAGGCACCACTGCAGTTCCCTTGTTTCTCCCTATGTCATTTCATAAGGGAAGTGTGTGATATGATGTCATCATATTGCATACTTGCCTCCCTTGCCATCCTCCCCTGAGTGGCAGTGATGAAAACATGATGCCATCTCACACTTTTCCTTTAATTAGTGGGAGATAGGAAGTAGATATAGGGTTGCTGTTTTAGTGACAGCCTTATGATCAGCATTACATTTAGCTCCACTCTCTGTTTTTCAGTGGGTGATGCACAGCATTAGTCATACACAGTGGACTGAATGAAACCAATGGACTTAAGTTCATTGATATCAGTGACTCTGCTCTGAGCATGATTAATGTTGGATTTCACCCTGACTGCTCAATATCTTATACTTCTGGAATTTTGGCCTGTTGTTTATTAACTACTTTCATTTTTTGTGTGGATGAGCTTTTCTGTTTCTTTATGTATTTATTTATTAGGTGTGTGTAGACCTACAAAGGTATAGGAATAAGCGGGATGAAAACACTGTATATTTAGAACATCTCTTCCAAACAAGAATTTAATATATAAATCAGGAGTTTATTAAATGGCTGGGCATATATGTATAAATAGGAACTGGTCTTGAAGTATTGCGTTCTTAAACCGAACAAAGTGATTAGGATAACTGATAGCTAAATAAGGTTTTTATGTGCCTGTGGGAGC
Organism: Podarcis vaucheri; assembly: GCF_965113315.1. Taxonomy (NCBI): domain Eukaryota; kingdom Metazoa; phylum Chordata; class Lepidosauria; order Squamata; family Lacertidae; genus Podarcis; species Podarcis vaucheri. The sequence continues at coordinate 118,292,116 of NC_138761.1, forward strand.
CATATTAGGATTGATTTGACAAGTCAGTTCAGCTGTGGCAACAGTCATATTATCTAGCACAACATTATGTTTTATTAGTAAAATCCTTAAGTGTAGCAAGCTGTTTGTGTCAAAACAACAGTATATTTTAGAGGGTGGGGGGGGAGACTTGCTAAGTGGAACGAAGCACATTAGCATAGCATTACATTAAATAGATTGCCTTCTACTATTATGAACAAACAGTTAACCGTGCACTCTAGAGTGGCTATTTCAGCTACACTGTGTAATATTCGCAGAAGCTCTTATCAATAATTTTTCCTTAGCATTTTAAAATGTGGTGGGAAACTTCGTGGTGCCATTGCTGTTCTTCCCTCTCCACGGCTCTTCCAGAAACCGCAAACAGATCTGGAGAACTGTATGCTCTCACTCTATATATAGGTAGCAATCTTCTTTGGTTGCTTCTGCCTGCCTTGACAAGGTTTTGGGAGGTAGCTCATGGAGATATTGATGGGAGTGGAGAAGCCCAGAATCCCAGTTTATTTTTGTACAAACCCTTGTGTATGCTAAAATGTGGCCCTAAATAATAAGCTTATGCTAAGCATGTTTGCTAAATGTTGTCTTTAATGTTGCTCCATGAGAAAATTACTACCTCGGTAAGCAACTTTTTGAGAAAAATATGACAAGTGTTTTGATGCATCAGTGCCTTTAGTAACAGTAAATGCACTGTTTTGACTCAAAAAATACCGTATTTTTTGCTCTATAAGACTCACTTTTTCCCTCCTAAAAAGTAAGGGGAAATGTGTGTGCGTCTTATGGAGCGAATGCAGGCTGCGCAGCTATCCCAGAAGCCAGAACAGCAAGAGGGATCACTGCTTTCACTGTGCAGTGATCCCTCTTGCTGTTCTGGCTTCTGAGATTCAGAATAGTTTTTTTCTTGTTTTCCTCCTCCAAAAACTAGGTGCGTATTGTGGTCTGGTGCGTCTTATAGAGTGAAAAATGCAGTAACTGTTGCCACATACATTAAACTCTTCACTTGACTTTGCTGATCATTCAGAATAACGCATTGTTTGTTAGTTTGTTGAATTTATATCCTGCCCTTCTTTCTGAAGCAGCCCAGGGCGGCACTAGATACTACTACTACTATGTAAAGATTGTTGTTCCAGGGAGCAGTTTGAGGTTAGGAATCAGATTTGGAGTGGATTTTAAACGACCTTCATGAAAGATTGCAGCTTTCTGTCATTTGAGGACT